>NW_027480621.1:12500-27500 GCF_051401765.1 Calliopsis andreniformis | reverse complement strand
TTTCCTGCTGTTGAGACGAAGTTTCTCCAGGAATCCTTTTTGCTCCTTCTTATCATACCCGTATATTTGTTCCTCTCAACACGGAATCTTTCCCCTAGGTACTTCACTTCCTCCTGTATATTCATTCTTCTCGCCCTTGCCAGCTGTTTTTTGCAAGTATACATTTCCTTTCTTTGCCTAGACAACTCCTCATTCCACCAGGGAACTCGTAATTGCCTGTTTTTTATTTTTGGCATTGATCTCTCGCATAAGCTTTGTATTTTCTTCGTCAATGCTTTCGCAGCTATGTTTGGTTCCTTTTCCTTTAGTGACTCCACAAAACTGTCACTTATCTCTTCTTGAGCCAATTCCAGCAACTTATCCCAGTTGGCTTTCTTTAGGTTATACCCCATTTTTCCTGTGATCTTCCTGCAACCATGCTCGTCACTTTTGCCTTTGACCTGCACATTGATGAGGCTATGGTCGCTTATATTGCAGTCCGGCGACACTGTCCATGTTATCTCCCTGCTTAGAAGGTTTGATGTGACTAATGTCACGTCAATATTTTCTTGTCCTCGACTTGTAAAGAAAGTCGCATGACTGTCCTCACAGTTAAGTATATGCAGATCATTGGCACAAATAAATTCCTCCAGCACTTTTCCTCTATCATCAGTTCTCTTTGAAAACCATGTTTCCGAATGGGCATTAGCATCCATGACAATTAACACTTTTTTGCCCCTCAATGCATTTAAAACCGTTTCCAAGTTTCTTAGAAACGGTTCAATGTCCAAGGAGCATTGGCAGTATACATTTACCACATATATCTCCTCAAACTGTGTTCTTATTTGTAAAACAAGATTGTGAGGAGTTTCTGCTATTTTGACTTGGAAGACTTCTAAATTCTTATTAATTATTACCGCAGCAACCCAGGGCGTTTCTGCATCCGGTTGTAACACCATCAAGCCAGAGGTGTACCCTCTGACTTTGCCTTTGAATGAGTAGGGCTCTTGTATGCATAATATGTCTATTGCCTCTTGTTCAACAGTTTTTAACAGGCTTGCTGCGGCTGCAATCGATCGTTGCGCATTTATTTGGCTAATTTTTAAGTCCAGTCTAGTTTAGACTTATATATATCTAACTGCTTAGAATATATTGGGCAATTTCCACTCCTCACCGAATGGTTGATTGCTGTCCTCTTGGCCCGAACGCAGTTAATACACTTTATCTCCTTTGACTTACAGTCCGCTTTCACGTGACCTTCGTCACCACACGTCTCACAGACGTGCTTTGGTGCACTACAAACTTTTGCTATGTGTCCATAGCCTTGGCATTTAAAACACCTCGTTATTCCAAAGTACTCTTTCACTCTGCTTGTGCTCCATGCTAAGTACACCCTTCCTCTATCAAGTAGCTCCTTATACTCGTTCGCAGGAACGTCCACTATCCAATTCACTTTCCCATGCTTATTCTTGAACGCATGTCTGAAAGCAATTCTTTCATCAAGGCACTTGATTTGTGCTTCACTCTTTCCCCGGAAGTTCTTGCTAAGCAATTCTTCCTTTAGTTCCTGCGGCGTAAGCTCAGAATCCACATCATATATGATGATTGATGGGCTCAACTTTTTTGGCTCCTCTACCCTGAGATCAATATTGTTCAGCGACGAGCGCTTTAACATTTCAACGTCGTCTCTTCCATCTAACTCGACTATAAGTCCTCCCTTTCTCATCTGCCGTACGTTCCTTATTCTCAACTTGGAGCGTTTGTCTCCAAGTTCTTTAAAGACAGTTTTCTTAATTTCGTCATTTGTTCTTTTGTCACCCTCCTTCGTGGGTTTGATCAAAAGAACATTTTTGTCCTCAACGGGCTTTTCGCTTCTGTATGAAGCTTTATGTGCTTTATGTTCTGTCGCTACTGGTCTTTCCGCACTCGCCACTTGTGCATACGATATAGACTGCGCCCTAGGCGCACATGCTTCTATTGTCGCCAGCTCGACCTGTAATTTCTCATTCTGTATTAGAGCTTGATAGAGCTTTCCTTCAAGGTAAGACCATTTAGCCATTATCTGCTTAATGGTGCTCTTAGACATTTTATTCCCATCTGTGAGAAGAAAACTCTCTAGTTCCGCCCTTCCTTTCTTCATTTCGTCCATTAGTGACGGGCACGGCGGCTCACTCACCAACGGACTGTCTCCTCTCTTTCTCTTCAGCTTCCCCTTGCCATCATCTTGGGAAGGACCTACTTCTCCTCCAACTTCAATTTCCATCACCTCCGCCTCTTGCTCCACCTCGTCTGGTTTTTTGTTTTTATTTTGAGTTTGGTTTTTAGTTAATACATCCATCTTAGTCCCACGAGCGTGGTCGGAAATGATGTCCGCCTAGGCAGAGCCGCCTTGCCTAGGTAAGCCTGCTTACTCAGGGGGGTCGGCAGGTACCCTTGAGGGATCGTTTACGGCCACGCCAGCTTTACGTCCCCGCGACCATGCAGCCCTCGGCACGATGCCTTCCACCTTAGCTTGGGACGGGCCGATTCTTAGACAGATCCATCACCTTGAGCCACTCTGGCTAGGTTAAACCTGCCAGGGACCACGTCCCCGCCAGCACAGCCTCAAGGATCACCTGGACTCAGTGCCCCACCACCATGACAAGGCGATCGACCTTCGGGTGGAGTAGATAGGGACAACTAGTGTCTTGAACTCTAGATTAGCACCAAGTGCGGTTCATCGGCCAGGCTTTCGCCTATTCCGGAGATGTTGAATACTGAGCGAAAACCACTGCGAATGGCACTGACCTGGAAAAACCCCCCCGTCACCTTCTCAGGATCATCCGAGGAGAAGACCGTCCCATACGGGAAGCGACCCTTTGGCCGTCGCTCCTGCCCTCCTCCGCTCGGCGTAAAAAGATACAAGGAGCATTGGCTTGCAGGAGCGACGTTACCAGCGGGGACCACGAGGAGGCGGGTCGCCAGCAGAAGGCTCGGTCTCTTGCGGGCTTCTGTGACGGAGATTACCTAAGAACCCCCGCCACAGAAGAATTAGGGCCACAGTAACACACTGCCGTGGAACGACAGTGCCCGCGTGGTCACTGTGGCCCACGCGATGGCTGCTTCGGTGTTGCATGGTTGCTCATCTTCTACTTCTGCGTATAGCGACCATTTGGTGTTCTCTACTTTTGAGGACGCTGGTCGCAAAGTCTGAGAAGGTTCTATAGATCTCTTTTTCGGCTAGCTGTTTCTTGGTGCAGGGCCATGTCTTCCCTTGGGATTCGACGTGCTGTACTAGTATTCCTCTTGCTTCAGTGAATTCCTCGCAGTCATAAATGATGTGTTCCACGGTGTCTATTTGACCACAAATACATGTGTCTGTTTCTGATAGATTAAACCTTTGTAGTTTACTTCTGATGTCGCCATGTCCCGTGAGAAGTTGTACTACGTAGTGGTTTAATTTGATCCAGTCCGCGTTTAACCGTGTTCTTATATCGTTGAAAAATTGGTACGTTAGACGCCCTTTCGTGGATATATCCCAACGTTGTTGCCAGAGATTAAGCATTTCCTCGTGTATATCTTCCGATATTTGGTTTAATTGTGCCTCATTTCCACCTGCAATGCTCTGATATTGGAGATTCCCAAATGCGAAATCCTCATTTTGTTTTAGGTGGTACAGTGCTCTTCTCTTCCCCAAGAGTAGCTCTATTGGGGGTGTTGCCGTTACTACAGCTATTGCGTCTGTGGAGACTGTTCTGTATGCCTTAGATACACGCAGCAGCGCGTATCTTTGCGTACTTTGCAGTCTCTTTATGTGAAATGAGCTCAACTTTTCTGACCATGCAGCAGCACCATATGTGATTATGGGGACGAACACTCCTTTATACAGTGTTCCCAGTGTCTTACTGTTTAATCCCCAGTTTGCTTTGGCAACTTGTGCTAAATCGTTGAAGATCTTTTTCGCCTTTTCGCAAATGTAATTAATGTGTGTTGACACATTTAATCTGAGCCCGAACTTGATCCCGAGGTATTTCACTGTTTCCGCATTCTTCATTGAAGATTCCTGAAGTCTGATCGTCGGTGGTCTTCCAAAATTCAGAAAGCCTTTTACTAAGATCATTTCCGATTTGGAGGCCGATATTTCCAACTTCTGTTCGCTTGCCCATTGCAATATTATTGCAGTTGCAGCGTTTGCTTTCCGTTCTATTTCTAGCCTTGAGTTACCCCTGATAACAACGGCAAGGTCATCAGCATATGCAACTACGTCATATGCTTCTGCCGCCAGCAGTGATAGCAACTCATCAAAAACGAGGTTCCATAATTGAGGACCGAGTATCGATCCTTGTGGGCATCCCTTATTCGCTGTCTTCTTAATAAATGTGTACTCTGACGACATTTGTACTGTTCGTTCAGACAGGTAGCTCTGCGTTAACTTGTATAGATTCTTTGGACATTCCCTTTGCCCTAGATTACGTAGTATGCTAGGCCACCAGACGTTATCGAAAGCTCCGGTAATGTCAAAGAGCAGTGCGTATGCATATTTTTCTCTTGTATTGTTGACAATTCGTTTTAGTTCCATAACTGCATTTTCAGTTGACCTTCCTTTACGGAATCCAAACTGTCTATTGGATGTACAGTCATGTTCATTGAATATGCTGTACATACGCTTAGCCATCAGCTTCTCTAAGATCTTTCCAAGTGCCGGAAGCAGGGTAATTGGTCTATAAGATTTTGGGTTAGACTCGTCTTTATTTTCTCCCTTTAAGAGAATTCTAACATTACCCGCTTTCCATTGCTTTGGAAAGATGCCGTTTTCAAGGCAGCCATTGAACAACGCTGTCATCTCATTGCTGAGTATGGGCCAAGCGTGCTTAACGACTTCATTTTCAATAAGGTCCAATCCTGGAGCCTTCTTGTGCTTGATGCTTCTTATTACGTTCCCAATTTCTTCAGTGGTGAAGCTGGGTGCGTTCTGTGTCTCAGGACGCTGATGAACTTCACGCCGAGTCCTTCTGTGCTGTACAGTTTCCGTTGATGTTATATCATCCGGAATTAAAGTGTTGAGAAGCTTGGCTGCAGTTTGGTTCCACGTCAACGTTTGTGTATTTCCATCCTTTATACTCTGAAGAGCCTACTCGATCTTCATTTTCTTCATTAGAATTTTGTAAATGATGCCCCATGGATTCTCGTTTCCTTCTCCAGTGACGAATTTGCGCCAGCTTTCGGCTTTTGCCGCCCTAATCGTCGATACATATCTATTCCTCAGGATATTGTATGACTGCCTGCGTTCCATCTTCAATGCCTGGTTTATTGTTTTCATATAGAGACGTCTAGCCCTGCATACTCTGCTTCTAAGGGTAGTGAGCTCGTCGTTCCACCAGGGAACTGATTTGAAGAATTGCTTTTTCTTTGGGATACTTTTCTCACAAGCCTCGATTATAATGGACTCAACTTCTTCAGATAGTTCTTGGGGATGTAAGCACTCAATGCTAATATTACGAAATCTTTGATTCCGTGCTATCTGAAGATTATTGATGAAGCTGTCCCAATTAGCTCGTTTTATGTTATATCTCCCTGTCTTCATATTGTTTAGTCTCTCTGTATTGAGGGAGATTTCAAATGTGATCACTCTATGATCACTTGTAACAAAGTTTGGATTTACAAGCCAGTTGTCTATCTTGTTGAAGCAGGCTCCAGAAGCTAGCGTCAGGTCTATATTTGATTGTCCTCGAGCATTAGCGAATGTAAAGTGCCGTGATTGCCGATTTACAATGAATAAGGGGTGCTGCGAGATGAAATCCTCCATCGCCTCACCTCTGGTGTCTGACAATCTGCTGTGCCATTGTGGAGAGTTCGCATTTGCGTCCAGGCAAATTACGATTTCCTGTCCTCTTAAGGCCTGCATTATTAGGTCCAAGTGCCTCAGATATATTTCGATTGGTTCACACCATTGCAAATATGCGCTTACCAGAAAGAACCTCTCTCTTTCTGTGCTGATTTCAGCACACACTATGTGTGTGTTGCTTAGTTGTTCTATTTTAAGCACATTTATATATCTGTTTATTGGCACTATTGCTGATTTAACACGGTCCGATGTTGTGATCGACGCAATCTCCTTCCTGTCCGTTATCACACGGGTTGATATGCCTAGACCACAGATAACATTTCTGTAACTGTAGGGTTCTTGTATGAGGAGAATGTCGATGTTTTTCTCAAATGCCAATTGTCGAAGTTCATCCATGACAACTTTGGCGCCTTGTGCATTTACCTGTGCAACTTTTAGTCTTATGGTTTCATTATATGAACCTGTTGGACTATCGTTGTCCATAATCAACTTTAGTTATGTAGTTTTCAAGCGCTGCTCGATATGCTGGACAAGTCTTGGATCTGGATGAGTGATAGCATTTCCTCCCTGCCTTCTTGCAGTTTACGCAGGTGGGACTTTGCTCTGCTTTGGGAGTAGATAGGGACAACTAGTGTCTTTGAACTCTGAGTTAGCACCAAGTGCGGTTCATCGGGCAGGCTTTCGCCTATTCCGGAGATGTTGAATACTGAGCGATAACCACTGCGAATGGCACTGACCTGGAAAAACCCCCCCGTCACCTTTTCAGGATCATCCGAGGAGAAGACCGTCCCATACGGGAAGCGACCCTTTGGCCGTCGCTCCTGCCCTCCTCCGCTCGGCGTAAAAAGATACAAGGAGCATTGGCTTGCAGGAGCGACGTTACCAGCGGGGACCACGAGGAGGCGGGTCGCCAGCAGAAGGCTCGGTCTCTTGCGGGCTTCTGTGACGGAGATTACCTAAGAACCCCCGCCACAGAAGAATTTGGGCCACAGTAACACACTGCCGTGGAACGACAGTGCCCGCGTGGTCACTGTGGCCCACACGATGGCTGCTTCGGTATTGCATGGTTGCTCACCTTCTACTTCGGTAGATAGGGACAGAGGGAATCTCGTTAATCCATTCATGCGCGTCACTAATTAGATGACGAGGCATTTGGCTATTTTTTTTTTTTTTTTTTTTTTTTTTTTTTTTTTTTTTTTTTTTTATAGTTGGAGAAATGCGTTACGCATACCGGTCAGGTGTTGTTGACCGGTTATGTGGGACTCTCCCGTTCACAGGGCATACCCACTAAAACTCCAACTTGTATTATGCCTGAGATGGCAGGCAGTACCAATAGGCTGAGTACATTTTTCCCTTCAGCCTATTCCTGTTCTAGGAACGGTGTTCGGTCTGACAGACGTTGTCCGGTTGAATCTCCAGAAGCCGCTGAGCCCTCCTATCAGGACTCTGGTCGAGATGATCTTCAACTCTTCCTTCTTGAGAATGTCCTTTTCAGTCAGATCGTTGGCAGATGAGACACTCCATACTCCACGGTACGAAAGTGTGGCTGTTGTGAACGATACGTGGTCTACTCCGTATCGGCTCTTGATGGCACTTTCCAGATTTATATATTTGTTGCACTTATTTTTGTGTGCTTCATTGAGGTCCATACTTTCGCCTACAATTTGCACGTCAATGACGAGAGCTGTCGTGTCTTTACTTGAAATAAGGTCGGGTTTCCTCAATCCCACGTCGGTGTTAAAGTGGGGTTCTTCGTCGACCCTATAGGACTTGTTTTCCAATGCTCTTTTCAAGTAAGCTGCTACGGCATTGTGTCTCTCGATTCGGGCTTTATGGGTTCTATGGCAATGCTGGAGAACGTGGTTTAATGTCTCCACAGCATTGCAGCCCGCTCTGCAGTGACGGTCAGCTATGCGACCACGCGCTGTTCTGGACCTCGTTGGTAGCGCGTTAATGCGAAGCTTCATCATATTGATGAAGTCTTTCCCGCTTACAAAGCGGTTACCTTCCGCTACCCACTGGTGTTGTTGTGGGACTTTGCGAGACTCTTTGAGTCCTTTACCATCGTTTGAGCTATGTAGAAGTTTAGCCCAGCGTTCAGCGAGTTTCTCGGTAGTGTCTATGTCAAAGCGACCCTCAGTTAGTCTTCTGATTGTCCGTTGAAGTTCAGAAGTGAGGTAGGTGGAAGTTGTTTGGTCCACTCCAATAAATTTTTGCAATCTCCGCCTTCGATGTAACGGCATTAGCCACCTCATAGATGGAACTGATAGGCCACCATCCTTGACACTAGCGTGGAAAAAGGCGTTTGGTGTGTCGTGTGGTAGACACAACCATTTCCTGACCGCAGCTCTGGTTATAGTGTCTATTTTCTTAAGCCTACTAAGCGTAGTGCTTCCCAACGTTAGGAGGTGGTAGAGTCCTGGAAGAACCAGGACACGTAGGGCAAATAACCTTTGCTGCGGCTTTAACGGTGCCTTGGTTAATTTATTTACAGCCTCTTGCAGCTGTGTTTCTGGCTTGGTCACCGTAAGTCCCTCTGGTGTAAAAGGAACTCCAAGATATTTCCACTCGCTTTCTCTTTTGAGCGATGGTAGTTTGTATCCTCGGCACTCAAATTGCGTCTTAGCATCGACCACAGATTTCTTGATATGTGGAACATTTCTTAGAGCCACTGTAAACGACTTGGACGCATTGATGTAAAGCCCACATTTTGCTAGGAAGTCAGAGGCTTTGTCGATAATGGTCTGTAGGCCCTTTGGTGTAGAAGCCAAAAAGATCATATCGTCGGCGAATATTAATGCGTTATAGGCGATATCGCCTATTTTAACGCCGATCTCAGGTGGTAGTCGCCGAAGGAGTCTATCAATCACCATGTTAAATATAATAGGTGACAAGGGGTCCCCCTGCTTGACTCCACATGTTGGTGTGATGCTCTCTGACTCCCAGCCGTCACAAGTCAGTGTTGTTGAGCATCGATGATATGAGTCCATAATGTAGTTGATCATGGGCTTGGGCAGACCCATGATCCCAAGAGTGTCTCTGATGGTTTTGTGTGAGACTGAGTCGAAGGCTTTTGCAATATCGATCGATGCCATATACAGTGGTTTGAAATGTTGCCTGTGGTAGCGCAGTATCATGTCTAGGTCGAAAATGTTTGATGCACAACCGTCGGTCGGAATGAAAGCCTTTTGCCTCTTATCGAGCAAAACCAGTGCAGTTAGGCGCCTAGCCATTATTTTATGGAAGGTCCTTGTTAGAATAGATTGGACCGTTATGGGCCTGTAGTCCTCAGGTTTCGGCGCACCATCCTTTTTAGGTATTAGCGTTGTGCGCGCTCGTAGCAGATGTTTTGGCAGTTTCCCACACAGTATAAAAAGATTGAACATCCTACATAGGATATGTGTTGGGACTGCCTTCAGTTGCCTGGTTGTTAACCCATCTGGGCCCGGGCAGGTGGTAAGCTCCGGGAAGGATTTAATAATTTCGTCTGGGACCACAGGTTGCCATAAGTCCATAATTTCTGGTCGCTCGCGCTCTTTATCAGGGGATTCGTCGGTCCCATTTGTCATTGTGGTACGCCAGAAATTGATCATGTCGCGTTTGGCCGGAGGTTTATCTAACGTTTTACTTTTAAGAATTATTCTTGCACAGTTGCAAGGATTCTTATTCCAGGCCTTCTGGGTTCTGGCGTACTCAATGCGTCTCGCCTTTCGTTTTGAAAGCGGACGGTTTGTTGCGCATTTAGAGGGTTTAGGCTTTTTCCTAGGCTTGATAGGAAATGCTTGAAGAAGATAGATCTCTAGTTCTTCATAGATCTTTTCTATCGACCATACGGCTATGTTCTCGCAGATCCGACCCAAATGATCTGCTTGGAATTGAGAGCCATCTAGAGGCTCGAGTTGACCAAATAGCTTTTGGATGGATTGCAGTAAGCCACCATCCTGTGGGATAGGTGTTTCCCCAACGTCTTGGTTTTGTGTCAACTCATTTTGTTCTTCCGTCAATTCCTTGATTATTTCTAAGACTGAATCTTTGTGCTTTTGGTACTTCCTCTGTCCTTTTATGGACTCAAGAGTTCTGTGAGGAAATAATGGCATTAAAGCTTGATTAATAAATCTGACTCCATCAAGAGTGAGATGCGCCTCCTGCCGTGCCAGGAGCGCTTGTTCTTCGGCACTCCACGGTGCCTTCTTGGGGTCGATTTGTTCGACTTGCCTCTCGTCGTACCAACTTTTGTGTGTACGCTGTTCATGTACACCTCTGCCCCTCGAGGTGGCGAAGGACCTTTCACAATTCGGAAACCGGCAAGAGTATGACTCGACCGGATTAACGCCGTCAGAATTTGTCGGACCGGATGAGCCTGAGGGCCCTCCGGTTATATAGGTTTCATCCGAGGATTTTCTATATATTCTTGGGCCGACAATTACGACCTAGTGGGCTGGCAACCCTAAAAGGTCGGTGGTCGCAGAGGCAGCTCTTAGTTTCCCCCCCGGAGGGGGTACTTATGGCGGGAACCAGCGAAGAGGCGGCTGCTTGCTAAACTATGATCCTTAAGGACTGGTCTCGGATACTAGACCGGCAAGCCGGTCCGACACCTCAAGCGACCGCCTTAAGAGAGTCATAGTTACTCCCGCCGTTTACCCGCGCTTTTTTGAATTTCTTCACGTTGACATTCAGAGCACTGGGCAGAAATCACATTGCGTCAACACCCGCGGGGGCCATCGCAATGCTTTGTTTTAATTAGACAGTCGGATTCCCCTGGTCCGTGCCAGTTCTGAGCCGAGCGTTGAATAGCGGCCGAAGAAACGACACGCGACGGCTGAACCGACGCGGAAGCCTCGCAGCAAGGAAGATCCGCGGGAGGCCAAGGCACGGGACCGAGTTCGGATCCCAGGACGTCGACCGAAGTCTAAGACCCTTCACCTCGCCCAGGCCCGGCACGTCAGCCAGACCCGCTTCCCGACCAAGCCCGACACGCCCCGCTCCTCAGAGCCAATCCTTATTCCGAAGTTACGGATCCAATTTGCCGACTTCCCTTACCTACATTAATCTATCGACTAGAGGCTCTTGACCTTGGAGACCTGCTGCGGATATGGGTACGAACCGGCGCGACACCTCCACGTGGCCCTCTCCTGGATTTTCAAGGTCCGAGGGGAATATCCAGACACCGCAGCAACTGCGGTGCTCTTCGCGTTCCGAACCCTATCTCCTTGCTAGAAGTTTCCAGGGAACTCGAACGCTTATACAGAAAAGAAAACTCTTCCCAGATCTCCCGACGGCTTCTCCAGGTCATTTTGGGTTACCCCGACGAACACTCAATGAGGGCCCGGATGTTAAACGGTTCCGCTGCCGGGTTCCGGAATAGCAACCGGATTCCCTTTCGCCCAACGTGTGTATGTCTCTTTTTTTATCTTTCAATTTATCTCTTTGTATAATAATATGTTTGCAGACATTGATTTTAGGACACCACATTTGCATAGGATTTCTCTTAGGGCTTAGGATCGACTGACTCGTGTGCAACGGCTGTTCACACGAAACCCTTCTCCACGTCAGTCCTCCAGGGTCTCGCTAGAGTATTTGCTACTACCACCAAGATCTGCACCGACGGCGGCTCCAGGCAGGCTCACGCCCAGACCCTTCTGCGCACACCGCCGCGACCCTCCTACTCGTCAGGGCTTCATGGAGGACGGTCACCAGTAATGGCACCGTCCCTCCCCACTTGCCGCTGACGGCAGAGTATAGGCGCGACGCTTCAGCGCCATCCATTTTCAGGGCTAGTTGCTTCGGCAGGTGAGTTGTTACACACTCCTTAGCGGATTCCGACTTCCATGGCCACCGTCCTGCTGTCTTAAGCAACCAACGCCTTTCATGGTATCCCATAAACGTCGACTTAGGCGCCTTAACTCTGCGTTTGGTTCATCCCACAGCGCCAGTTCTGCTTACCAAAATTGGCCCACTTGGCACTCTAATCCGAAATCTCGTGGCTTCAATGAACCAAGCAAGCCAGAGATCTCACCCATTTAAAGTTTGAGAATAGGTTGAGGTCGTTTCGGCCCCAAGGCCTCTAATCATTCGCTTTACCAGATGAGACTCGCACGCGTCCCCGAAGGAACGGAGGAGTGAGTGCCAGCTATCCTGAGGGAAACTTCGGAGGGAACCAGCTACTAGATGGTTCGATTAGTCTTTCGCCCCTATACCAAGTTCCAGCGATCGATTTGCACGTCAGAATCGCTACGGACCTCCATCAGGGTTTCCCCTGACTTCGTCCTGACCAGGCATAGTTCACCATCTTTCGGGTACCAACGTGTACGCTCTAGGTGCGCCTCTTCTCGCAATGAGAACGAGACGCCCCGGGAGTGCGGAGCACTATGCAGCGCCCATCCTCCCTCGGCCGACGCAAAGGACGACCTTCACTTTCATTTCGCCTTTAGGTTTACTCATCCCAATGACTCGCGCACATGTTAGGCTCCTTGGTCCGTGTTTCAAGACGGGTCCTGAGAGTACCCAAAGCAATAGCGCCGCCGACAGGTAATTCAAAGCTTGGCCAGTCCGAGGGCTCCGCCGGCTAACAGCTGGCCAGGCCCGTGAACGGGAAAGACGTCCGTACCACAGGGCAAACAAAGCTGACCGAGCTTGCGGCGGGCCTGACGCACCGTTCGAATGAGAAGACTGGTTGCGGCCCGATACCATCTGGGGAACACCGTCGCGCAGCCGGTCGGGTCACCGAGGGTCCGTCGCGCACGCACAAGGCGACGCAACGGTCTAACCGCCCGGGCCGTAGACCGACACGCAACGGGTCGCGACGTCCTACTAGGGGAGAAGTGCACGTCTACGTAGCCGGAACGTTCGCCGTTGGCCGTAACATCCGTGCGCCCTCCTTGCGGAAAAGCGTCGGACACCCCTTTCGGGGTTTCGCGCACCAACGGGAGCCAGCATTTGTCGACGATGAATCTCCCCTTTCGAACTTTTGGGTTTCTCAGGTTTACCCCTGAACGGTTTCACGTACTCTTGAACTCTCTCTTCAAAGTTCTTTTCAACTTTCCCTCACGGTACTTGTTCGCTATCGGTCTCGTGGTTGTATTTAGCCTTAGATGGAGTTTACCACCCACTTAGGGCTGCATTCTCAAGCAACCCGACTCTAAGGAGAGACCCTCCCGAGACGCGCACCGGTCGCTACGGGCCTGGCACCCTCTATGGGTAAATGGCCCCATTCAAGATGGACTTGGACGCGATGCAACGTCACGGGATAAACGGATCCTCCCGAACACTACATTTCCCTGCGGCAGTACCGCGGGATTCAGTGCTGGGCTCTTTCCTGTTCGCTCGCCGCTACTAAGGAAATCCTTGTTAGTTTCTTTTCCTCCGCTTAGTAATATGCTTAAATTCAGCGGGTAATCTCGCCTACTCTGAGGTCGTCGTATACGTGTTAAATATATATCACACACGTAGAGTGATATATTTTATATATGTGTAAAAATGACGAAAGAAGCTGTGGCGTAATCCTCGTACAACGGGGGCACACAACCGAGAGAAGCGGACCAGGCAGAGTGTGTGAACGAATGTTACGAGAAATGGGAAATGAGAGAGAGACTTGAGATCATGTTCGATGCGTCGTCCCAACTTCGCCGTGTGCCTTCGGAATATGTTGTCGTAACGCAACAGCAGCGTTTCCAAAGGTAAGGAAGCTCCTCGTCATTCGCCAGAAGTGATCAGCGGAGAGTAAGTCACATCGTCCTTAATGCGCCACACCAAAGCATCTTCGCGTCTCGTTTAATTCGATCTAAAGGAGAGAGACTCTCGCCAGGCGACTGCCGGTATGGTTTAACGCCCGTCCGCTTGCTTTTTGTATAGCTTTCGTGGACTGGACGACCGGACTTGACGCGCGGTCTCTCTCGGCGATCGACTAACGCGAAGACATGGGGCGACCGGACGCTGCTACCTTTCCACCTCCTCCTTCTAGGAGAGAAGTCATCCCTATGTGATGAGTCATATATATGGCGGCTGTGTAAGCCTCGCCAAAGAGGATTCAGGATACAGAAACAAGTTGTAGTACAACACAACACATTCACGGAGCCACAAACGACTCGACCGAAACGTGGCCGGGGAAGATGCATCCCGGAACTTCATCGTTTCGACGAATGAGTGCCTCCTTTTCGCGTTGTTCCTGCAACAAGACGATCCCTCTAGAATCCCCGGGGCTCTGTTTCTCGTCATACATTTCTTCACCACACTACACGGGTGGGGTATACGCGATCTCGTGTTCATGCTCACTCGCACACCCTTTCATTGTCCTTCTCTGTAGTCTCACGACAAACTCTCTTGTGTGTCGTTGCGGGTTACGCACGCCTCTTTCTTACACGCATCATTTCAGACTACGTCGGGAGCGCGGATGAAAACTCGCACGAAAAGCGAACGCTGTCTGTTAACAATCACGAGGGTATCTGGCGAGACACGGAGGCTGGTCGATGATCGTACGTCCGCGCGCTTGCGTCCGGAGCGGTGCACATACACGCACGGGCGGTCGACAAATTAAGCGACTCACGACGCCGTGTGAAAAGTAGCACTCACGCAAGTCCGGAACGACAAAGCAACGACGATGACGACGATGTCTCCAGTCATCTGCCGTGTACACACAACCTTCTTCCCTCCATGACGTCTAGAGCGTATTCTCGCTTGTTTTCGTGCGACCGCGGCAAACGCCGACGAACGGTCCAACAATCGCTCGTACGTGACACCGAGATGCCAACGTAAGCAGTCTTAAGGTTACGTGAACGACCCTCAGCCAGGCGTGGTCCAGGAATTGTATCCGTGGACCGCAATGTGCGTTCGAAATGTCGATGTTCATGTGTCCTGCAGTTCACACGTTGACGCGCAATTAGCTGCGTTCTTCATCGACCCACGAGCCAAGTGATCCACCGTTCAGGGTTGTATTTTAATATTCTGTGTTCATGTATATATATATATCATACTCGTATATAGTTCTCGGGTTCGGAAGAATCCGAGACCCGCGCCTCCAACTAGCACACGGTCGATGGAGGTTCGGGCGTCGCGACACTTCGTCCGAACGTAAGATACGAACGAACGAAAGTGACGACACAGGGGTCTCTGGGATGCGGTTCCGCACGGAGACCGCCACGCAATTGCGAACGGTTCCCGTAACGGCCAGGCGTAGAGTACATTTAAAAACCTAGGATCAC
>NW_027480621.1:0-7500 GCF_051401765.1 Calliopsis andreniformis | reverse complement strand
TAGATCCTTATTCCTGGTGCTCGTGGCTCTCTAAAACCATACACTTGTTCTCCTCTGTCTCATACCTGTGTCGAGATAATCGAGAATCATGGAGCGTTCGTGTCGCTCCGGAACCGAAAGTCGTCGGTTCGAAACGAGAACGTTAGATCCATATTCCTGATCGTTGAGGCACTCTAAAACTATTAGGCTGTTTTGCTCTCTGATGCCCGTGGACCGAGAGAACGTAGAATAACTGAGCGATCGTGTCGCTCCGGAGCCCGAGCGAAAAAATTCTAAGTCCCCGTTCGTGTCGCTCCGGAGCCCGAGCGAAAAAATTCTAAGTCCCCGTTCGTGTCGCTCCGGAACCGAATGTCGACGGAACGAAATGACAACGGCAGATCCTTATTCCTGGTGCTCGTGGCTCTCTAAAACCATACACTTGTTCTCCTCTGTCTCTTACCTGTGTCGAGATAATCGAGAATCATGGAGCGTTCGTGTCGCTCCGGAACCGAAAGTCGTCGGTTCGAAACGAGAACGTTAGATCCATATTCCTGATCGTTGAGGCACTCTAAAACTATTAGGCTGTTTTGCTCTCTGATGCCCGTGGACCGAGAGAACGTAGAATAACGGAGCGATCGTGTCGCTCCGGAGCCCGAGCGAAAAAATTCTAAGTCCCCGTTCGTGTCGCTCCGGAGCCCGAGCGAAAAAATTCTAAGTCCCCGTTCGTGTCGCTCCGGAACCGAATGTCGACGGAACGAAATGACAACGGTAGATCCTTATTCCTGGTGCTCGTGGCTCTCTAAAACCATACACTTGTTCTCCTCTGTCTCTTACCTGTGTCGAGATAATCGAGAATCATGGAGCGTTCGTGTCGCTCCGGAACCGAAAGTCGTCGGTTCGAAACGAGAACGTTAGATCCATATTCCTGATCGTTGAGGCACTCTAAAACTATTAGGCTGTTTTGCTCTCTGATGCCCGTGGACCGAGAGAACGTAGAATAACGGAGCGATCGTGTCGCTCCGGAGCCCGAGCGAAAAAATTCTAAGTCCCCGTTCGTGTCGCTCCGGAGCCCGAGCGAAAAAATTCTAAGTCCCCGTTCGTGTCGCTCCGGAACCGAATGTCGACGGAACGAAATGACAACGGTAGATCCTTATTCCTGGTGCTCGTGGCTCTCTAAAACCATACACTTGTTCTCCTCTGTCTCTTACCTGTGTCGAGATAATCGAGAATCATGGAGCGTTCGTGTCGCTCCGGAAACGAAAGTCGTCGGTTCGAAACGAGAACGTTAGATCCATATTCCTGATCGTTGAGGCACTCTAAAACTATTAGGCTGTTTTGCTCTCTGATGCCCGTGGACCGAGAGAACGTAGAATAACGGAGCGATCGTGTCGCTCCGGAGCCCGAGCGAAAAAATTCTAAGTCCCCGTTCGTGTCGCTCCGGAGCCCGAGCGAAAAATTTCTAAGTCCCCGTTCGTGTCGCTCCGGAACCGAAAGTCGACGGAACGAAATGACAACTGTAGATCCTTATTCCTGGTGCTCGTGGCTCTCTAAAACCATACACTTGTTCTCCTCTGTCTCTTACCTGTGTCGAGATAATCGAGAATCATGGAGCGTTCGTGTCGCTCCGGAACCGAAAGTCGTCGGTTCGAAACGAGAACGTTAGATCCATATTCCTGATCGTTGAGGCACTCTAAAACTATTAGGCTGTTTTGCTCTCTGATGCCCGTGGACCGAGAGAACGTAGAATAACGGAGCGATCGTGTCGCTCCGGAGCCCGAGCGAAAAAATTCTAAGTCCCCGTTCGTGTCGCTCCGGAGCCCGAGCGAAAAAATTCTAAGTCCCCGTTCGTGTCGCTCCGGAACCGAATGTCGACGGAACGAAATGACAACGGTAGATCCTTATTCCTGGTGCTCGTGGCTCTCTAAAACCATACACTTGTTCTCCTCTGTCTCTTACCTGTGTCGAGATAATCGAGAATCATGGAGCGTTCGTGTCGCTCCGGAACCGAAAGTCGTCGGTTCGAAACGAGAACGTTAGATCCATATTCCTGATCGTTGAGGCACTCTAAAACTATTAGGCTGTTTTGCTCTCTGATGCCCGTGGACCGAGAGAACGTAGAATAACTGAGCGATCGTGTCGCTCCGGAGCCCGAGCGAAAAAATTCTAAGTCCCGTTCGTGTCGCTCCGGAGCCCGAGCGAAAAAATTCTAAGTCCCCGTTCGTGTCGCTCCGGAACCGAATGTCGACGGAACGAAATGACAACGGCAGATCCTTATTCCTGGTGCTCGTGGCTCTCTAAAACCATACACTTGTTCTCCTCTGTCTCTTACCTGTGTCGAGATAATCGAGAATCATGGAGCGTTCGTGTCGCTCCGGAACCGAAAGTCGTCGGTTCGAAACGAGAACGTTAGATCCATATTCCTGATCGTTGAGGCACTCTAAAACTATTAGGCTGTTTTGCTCTCTGATGCCCGTGGACCGAGAGAACGTAGAATAACGGAGCGATCGTGTCGCTCCGGAGCCGAGCGAAAAAATTCTAAGTCCCCGTTCGTGTCGCTCCGGAACCGAATGTCGACGGAACGAATGACAACGGTAGATCCTTATTCCTGGTGCTCGTGGCTCTCTAAAACCATACACTTGTTCTCCTCTGTCTCTTACCTGTGTCGAGATAATCGAGAATCATGGAGCGTTCGTGTCGCTCCGGAACCGAAAGTCGTCGGTTCGAAACGAGAACGTTAGATCCATATTCCTGATCGTGAGGCACTCTAAAACTATTAGGCTGTTTTGCTCTCTGATGCCCGTGGACCGAGAGAACGTAGAATAACGGAGCGATCGTGTCGCTCCGGAGCCCGAGCGAAAAAATTCTAAGTCCCCGTTCGTGTCGCTCCGGAGCCCGAGCGAAAAATTCTAAGTCCCCGTTCGTGTCGCTCCGGAACCGAAAGTCGACGGAACGAAATGACAACGGTAGATCCTTATTCCTGGTGCTCGTGGCTCTCTAAAACCATACACTTGTTCTCCTCTGTCTCTTACCTGTGTCGAGATAATCGAGAATCATGGAGCGTTCGTGTCGCTCCCGGAAACGAAAGTCGTCGGTTCGAAACGAGAACGTTAGATCCATATTCCTGATCGTTGAGGCACTCTAAACTATTAGGCTGTTTTGCTCTCTGATGCCCGTGGACCGAGAGAACGTAGAATAACGGAGCGATCGTGTCGCTCCGGAGCCCGAGCGAAAAAATTCTAAGTCCCCGTTCGTGTCGCTCCGGAGCCCGAGCGAAAAATTTCTAAGTCCCCGTTCGTGTCGCTCCGGAACCGAAAGTCGACGGAACGAAATGACAACTGTAGATCCTTATTCCTGGTGCTCGTGGCTCTCTAAAACCATACACTTGTTCTCCTCTGTCTCTTACCTGTGTCGAGATAATCGAGAATCATGGAGCGTTCGTGTCGCTCCGGAACCGAAAGTCGTCGGTTCGAAACGAGAACGTTAGATCCATATTCCTGATCGTTGAGGCACTCTAAAACTATTAGGCTGTTTTGCTCTCTGATGCCCGTGGACCGAGAGAACGTAGAATAACGGAGCGATCGTGTCGCTCCGGAGCCCGAGCGAAAAAATTCTAAGTCCCCGTTCGTGTCGCTCCGGAGCCCGAGCGAAAAAATTCTAAGTCCCCGTTCGTGTCGCTCCGGAACCGAATGTCGACGGAACGAAATGACAACGGTAGATCCTTATTCCTGGTGCTCGTGGCTCTCTAAAACCATACACTTGTTCTCCTCTGTCTCTTACCTGTGTCGAGATAATCGAGAATCATGGAGCGTTCGTGTCGCTCCGGAACCGAAAGTCGTCGGTTCGAAACGAGAACGTTAGATCCATATTCCTGATCGTTGAGGCACTCTAAAACTATTAGGCTGTTTTGCTCTCTGATGCCCGTGGACCGAGAGAACGTAGAATAACGGAGCGATCGTGTCGCTCCGGAGCCCGAGCGAAAAAATTCTAAGTCCCCGTTCGTGTCGCTCCGGAGCCCGAGCGAAAAAATTCTAAGTCCCCGTTCGTGTCGCTCCGGAACCGAATGTCGACGGAACGAAATGACAACGGTAGATCCTTATTCCTGGTGCTCGTGGCTCTCTAAAACCATACACTTGTTCTCCTCTGTCTCTTACCTGTGTCGAGATAATCGAGAATCATGGAGCGTTCGTGTCGCTCCGGAAACGAAAGTCGTCGGTTCGAAACGAGAACGTTAGATCCATATTCCTGATCGTTGAGGCACTCTAAAACTATTAGGCTGTTTTGCTCTCTGATGCCCGTGGACCGAGAGAACGTTAGAATAACGGAGCGATCGTGTCGCTCCGGAGCCCGAGCGAAAAAATTCTAAGTCCCGTTCGTGTCGCTCCGGAGCCCGAGCGAAAAATTTCTAAGTCCCCGTCGTGTCGCTCCGGAACCGAAAGTCGACGGAACGAAATGACAACTGTAGATCCTTATTCCTGGTGCTCGTGGCTCTCTAAAACCATACACTTGTTCTCCTCTGTCTCTTACCTGTGTCGAGATAATCGAGAATCATGGAGCGTTCGTGTCGCTCCGGAACCGAAAGTCGTCGGTTCGAAACGAGAACGTTAGATCCATATTCCTGATCGTTGAGGCACTCTAAAACTATTAGGCTGTTTTGCTCTCTGATGCCCGTGGACCGAGAGAACGTAGAATAACGGAGCGATCGTGTCGCTCCGGAGCCCGAGCGAAAAAATTCTAAGTCCCCGTTCGTGTCGCTCCGGAGCCCGAGCGAAAAAATTCTAAGTCCCCGTTCGTGTCGCTCCGAACCGAATGTCGACGGAACGAAATGACAACGGTAGATCCTTATTCCTGGTGCTCGTGGCTCTCTAAAACCATACACTTGTTCTCCTCTGTCTCTTACCTGTGTCGAGATAATCGAGAATCATGGAGCGTTCGTGTCGCTCCGGAACGAAAGTCGTCGGTTCGAAACGAGAACGTTAGATCCATATTCCTGATCGTTGAGGCACTCTAAAACTATTAGGCTGTTTTGCTCTCTGATGCCCGTGGACCGAGAGAACGTAGAATAACGGAGCGATCGTGTCGCTCCGGAGCCCGAGCGAAAAAAATTCTAAGTCCCGTTCGTGTCGCTCCGGAGCCCGAGCGAAAAATTCTAAGTCCCCGTTCGTGTCGCTCCGGAACCGAATGTCGACGGAACGAAATGACAACTGTAGATCCTTATTCCTGGTGCTCGTGGCTCTCTAAAACCATACACTTGTTCTCCTCTGTCTCTTACCTGTGTCGAGATAATCGAGAATCATGGAGCGTTCGTGTCGCTCCGGAACCGAAAGTCGTCGGTTCGAAACGAGAACGTTAGATCCATATTCCTGATCGTTGAGGCACTCTAAAACTATTAGGCTGTTTTGCTCTCTGATGCCCGTGGACCGAGAGAACGTAGAATAACGGAGCGATCGTGTCGCTCCGGAGCCCGAGCGAAAAAATTCTAAGTCCCCGTTCGTGTTCGCTCCGGAGCCCGAGCGAAAAATTTCTAAGTCCCGTTCGTGTCGCTCCGGAACCGAATGTCGACGGAACGAAATGACAACTGTAGATCCTTATTCCTGGTGCTCGTGGCTCTCTAAAACCATACACTTGTTCTCCTCTGTCTCTTACCTGTGTCGAGATAATCGAGAATCATGGAGCGTTCGTGTCGCTCCGGAAACGAAAGTCGTCGGTTCGAAACGAGAACGTTAGATCCATATTCCTGATCGTTGAGGCACTCTAAAACTATTAGGCTGTTTTGCTCTCTGATGCCCGTGGACCGAGAGAACGTAGAATAACGGAGCGATCGTGTCGCTCCGGAGCCAGAGCGAAAAATTCTAAGTCCCCGTTCGTGTCGCTCCGGAGCCAGAGCGAAAAATTCTAAGTCCCCGTTCGTGTCGCTCCGGAACCGAATGTCGACGGAACGAAATGACAACGGTGATCCTTATTCCTGGTGCTCGTGGCTCTCTAAAACCATACACTTGTTCTCCTCTGTCTCTTACCTGTGTCGAGATAATCGAGAATCATGGAGCGTTCGTGTCGCTCGGAAACGAAAGTCGTCGGTTCGAAACGAGAACGTTAGATCCATATTCCTGATCGTTGAGGCACTCTAAAACTATAGGCTGTTTTGCTCTCTGATGCCCGTGGACGAGAGAACGTAGAATAACGAGCGATCGTGTCGCTCCGGAGCCCGAGCGAAAAAATTCTAAGTCCCCGTTCGTGTCGCTCCGGAGCCCGAGCGAAAAATTCTAAGTCCCCGTTCGTGTCGCTCCGGAACCGAATGTCGACGGAACGAAATGACAACGGTAGATCCTTATTCCTGGTGCTCGTGGCTCACTAAAACCATACACTTGTTCTCCTCTGTCTCTTACCTGTGTCGAGATAATCGAGAATCATGGAGCGTTCGTGTCGCTCCGGAACCGAAAGTCGTCGGTTCGAAACGAGAACGTTAGATCCATATTCCTGATCGTTGAGGCACTCTAAAACTATTAGGCTGTTTTGCTCTCTGATGCCCGTGGACCGAGAGAACGTAGAATAACGGAGCGATTGTGTCGCTCCGGAGCCCGAGCGAAAAATTCTAAGTCCCCGTTCGTGTCGCTCCGGAGCCCGAGCGAAAAATTTCTAAGTCCCCGTTCGTGTCGCTCGGAACCGAATGTCGACGGAACGAAATGACAACTGTAGATCCTTATTCCTGGTGCTCGTGGCTCTCTAAAACCATACACTTGTTCTCCTCTGTCTCTTACCTGTGTCGAGATAATCGAGAATCATGGAGCGTTCGTGTCGCTCCGGAACGAAAGTCGTCGGTTCGAAACGAGAACGTTAGATCCATATTCCTGATCGTTGAGGCACTCTAAAACTATTAGGCTGTTTTGCTCTCTGATGCCCGTGGACCGAGAGAACGTAGAATAACGGAGCGATCGTGTCGCTCCGGAGCCCGAGCGAAAAAATTCTAAGTCCCCGTTCGTGTCGCTCCGGAGCCCGCGAAGCGAAAAAATTCTAAGTCCCCGTTCGTGTCGCTCGGACACCGAATGTCGACGGAACGAAATGACAACGGTAGATCCTTATTCCTGGTGCTCGTGGCTCTCTAAAACCATACACTTGTTCTCCTCTGTCTCTTACTGTGTCGAGATAATCGAGAATCATGGAGCGTTCGTGTCGCTCCGGAAACGAAAGTCGTCGGTTCGAAACGGAAACGTTAGATCCATATTCCTGATCGTTGACGGCACTCTAAAACTATTAGGCAGTTTTGCTCTTGATGCCCGTGGCCCGAGAGAAAGTAGAATAACGGAGCGATCGTGTCGTCCGGAGCCCGAGGCGAAAACAATTCTAAGTCCCCGTTCGTGTCGCTCCGGACGCCCGAGCGAAACAATACTAATACCCCGTTCGTGTCGCTCCGGACCGAACCGAATGACGACGGAACGAAATGACCACGGTTAGATCTCCATAATTCACCTGGTGCTCGAGGCTCTCTAAAACCCATACACTTGTTCTCTCTCCTGTCTCACTTAC
>NW_027480613.1:600000-755975 GCF_051401765.1 Calliopsis andreniformis | reverse complement strand
TTAATCCTCAATCCTCAGTCCTCATTCTTCAATACTCAAAACCCGATCCTCAATCCCCAGTCCTCAATCATCAATCCTCAATTGTCAATCCTCAATCCTCAATGGTCAATCCTCAACCCTCAATCCGCAGTCCCCAATCCGCAATCCTCAACCCTCAAGCCTCAATCCTCAACCGTCAGTCCTCGACCTCAATCGTCAACACTCAATCCTCAATCCTCAATCTTCAATCCTCAATACTCAATATTCAATACCCAATCCTCAGTCTTCAATCCTCAATCCTCAATCCTCAAATCTCAACCCTCAATCCTCAGTCCTCAGTCCTCAAACCTCAATCCTCAACCCTCAGCCCTCATCCTCAATCCTCAATCCTCAATCCTCAATCCTCAATCTTCAATCCTCAATACTCAACCTTCAATAATCAATCCTCAATCCTCAATCCTCAATACTCAATACTCAATCGTCAATCCTCAATCCCCAATCCTCTATCTCCAATAATCAATCCTCAATCCTCAATCCTCAACCCTCAATCTTCAATACTCAATACTCAATCTTCAATCCTCAACCCTCAATCCTCAATCCTCAATCCTCAGTCCACAATCCTCAATCTTCAATCGTCAATACTCAACCCTTAATCCTCAATTATCAATCTTCATTCCTCAATACTCTATCTTCAATCCGCAATCCTCAATCCTCGGTCCTCAATCCTCAATCCTCAATCTCCAATCCTGAATACTCAATCTTCAATCCTCGATCCTCAATCCTCAATCCTCAATCCTCAATCCTCATTCTTCAATCCTGAATACTCAATCTTCAATCCTCGATCCTCAATCCTCAATCCTCAATCCTCAATCCTCATTCTTCAATCCTCAATACCCAATCCCCAATCTTCAATCCTTAATCCTCAATCCTCAATTCTCAGCCCTCAAACCTCAGTCCTCAGTCCTCAAACCTGAATCCTCAAACCTCAGCCCTCATAATCAGTCCTCAATTCTCAATCCTCAATCCTTAATCTTCAATCCTCAATACTCAATATTCAATCCACAATCCTCAGTCCTCAAATCTCTATTCTGAATCCTCAATCCTGCACCCTCAATCCTCAGCACTCAGTCCTCAACAATCAGTTGTCAATCCTCAATCCCCTATAGAACATCCTCAATTCACAGTTTTCAATACTCAATACTCAATCTGCATTCCTCAAATCTCTATCCAGAAACATCAATTGTCATCACTCAACCCTGAACGCTCAGTCCTCAATGTTCAGTCCTCAATCCTCAATTCTCAATCTTCAATCCTCAATACTCAATATTCAATCCTGAATCCTCAATCCTCAATCCTCAATCCTCAATCCTCAATCCTCAACCCTCAATACTCAATCCTCAATCCTCATTCTACAATCCTCAATACCCAATCCTCAATCTTCAATCCTCAATCTTCAATCCTCAATCTACAATCCTCAATCCTCAATCCTCAATACTCAATCGTCAATCCTCAATCCCCAATCCTCAATCTCCAATAATCAATCCTCAATACTCAATCTTCTATCCTCAATCCTCAATCCCCAATCGTCAAGCCTCATTCTTCAATCCTCAATACCCAATCCTCAAT
This sequence comes from Calliopsis andreniformis, assembly GCF_051401765.1. Classification (NCBI taxonomy): domain Eukaryota; kingdom Metazoa; phylum Arthropoda; class Insecta; order Hymenoptera; family Andrenidae; genus Calliopsis; species Calliopsis andreniformis. The sequence goes on along the minus strand of NW_027480613.1, from coordinate 754,370 downwards.
CTTCAATCCTCAATACTCAATCCTCAATCCTCAATCCTCAATCCTCAATCCTCAATCCTCAATCTTCAATCCTCAATACTCAACCTTCAATAATCAAACCTCAATCCTCAATCCTCAATACTCAATACTCAATCGTCAATCCTCAATCCCCAATCCTCAATCTCCAATAATCAATCCTCAATCCTCAATCCTCAACCCTCAATCTTCAATACACAATCCTCAATCTTCAATCCTCAATCCTCAATCCTCAATTTTCAGTCCTCAATCCTCAATCCTCAGACCTCAAACATCAATACTCAACCCTCAGACCCCGTCCTCAATCCTCAAACATCAATCCTCAACCCTCAATCTTCAATCATCAATACTCAATCTTCAATCCTCAATCCGCAATACTCAATCCTCAACCCTCAATCATCAACATTCAACACACGACCCTCAACCATCAATCCACAATACTCAACCATCAATCCTTAATTCTCAATACTCAGTAGAATATCCTGAATTCCCATGATTCAATACTCAATCCTCAATATTCAATAATCAAATCTCAATCCTCAAACATCAAATCTCAACACTCAATCCTCAATACTCAGTCCTCTCTCTTCAATCCTACATCCTCAATCCTCAATCCTCAAGGGTCAATCCTCAATTCTCAATCCTCAACCCTCAATCCTCAGTCCTCAAACCTCAATCCGGAATCCTCAATCCTGAATCCTCAATCTTCAGCCGTCAGTCCTCAACAATCAATTCTCAATCCTCAATCCTCAATCTTCAATCCTCAATTCTCAATCCGCAATCCTCAATCCTCAACCTTCAATCCTCAATACTCAATCTTCAATCCTCAATCCTCAATCCTCAATCCTCAATCCTCAATCCTCAATCCTCAATCCTCACTCCTCAATCCTCAATCGTCAATCTTCAATCCTCAATCCACAATCCTCAATCCTCAATCATCAATCTTCAATCCTCAATACTCAATCTTCAATCCTCAATCCTCAATCCTCAATCCTCAAGCCTCATTCTTCAATCGTCAATACCCAATCCTCAATCTTCAATCCTCAATCCTCAATCCTCAGTCCTCAATCCTCAATCCTCAATCCTCAGTCCTCAAACCTCAATCCGGAATCCTCGATCCTGAATCCTCAATCTTCAGCACTCAGGCCTCTACAATCAGTTGTCAATCCTCAATCCTCAATAGAATATCATCAATTCACAGTTTTCATTACTCAATACTCAATCTGCAATCTTCAAATCTCTATCCACAAGCATCAGTTCTCATCACACAACCCTCAACACTCAGTCCCCAATCCTCAATGTACAATCCTCAATCCTCAACATTCAATCCACAGTCCTCAACCTTCATTCCTCAATATTGAATCTTCTATGCTCATTCCTCAATCCTCAATCCTCAATTCTCAATCCTCAATCGTCAATCTTCAATCCTCAATTCTCAATCTTCAATCCTCAACACTCAATCCTCAATCCTCAATCCTCATTCTACAATCCTCAATACCCAATCCTCAATCTTCAATCCTCAATCCTCAATCCTCAATTCTCAGTCCTCAATCCTCAGTCCTCAGTCCTCAAACCTCAATCCTCAATCCTCAGACCTCAATCCTCAACCGTCAGTCCCCGTCCTCAATCCTCAAACATCAATCCTCAACCCTCAATTTTCAATCATCAATACTCAATCTTCAATCCTCAATCCTCAATCCTCAATCCTCAATCCTCAATCCTCAACATTCAACACACGACCCTCAACCATCAATCCTCAATACTCAACCATCAATCCTCAATACTCAACCATCAATCCTCAATTCTCAATACTCAATAGAATATCCTGAATTCCCATGACTCAATACTCAATCCTCAATATTCAATAATCAAATTTCAATCCTCAAACATCAACTCTCAACACTCAATCCTCAATACTCAGTCCTCTCTCTTCAATCGTACATTCTCAATCCTCAATCCTCAAGCGTCAATCCTCAATCCTCAATCCTCAACCCTCAATCCTCAGTCCTCAAACCTCAATCCGGAATCCTCAATCCTGAATCCTCAATCTTCAGCCGTCAGTCCTCAACAATCAATTCTCAATCCTCAATCCTCAATCATCAATCCTCAATCCTCAATCCGCAATCCTCAATACTCAATCTTCAATCCTCAATACTCAATCCTCAATCCTCAATCCTCATTCTTCAATCCTCAATACCCAATCCTCAATCTTCAATCCTCAATCCTCAATCCTCAATTCTCAATCCTCAATCCTCAGTCCTCAGTCCTCAAACCTCAATCCTCAACCCTCAGCCCTCATCCTCAATCCTCAATCTTCAATCCTCAATTCTCAATCTTCAATCCTCAATCCTCAGTCCTCAATCTTCAATCCTCAATGCTCAATCCTCAATCCTCAATCCTCAGTCCTCAATCCTCAATCCTCAATCCTCAAACCTCAATCCTCAACCGTCAGTCCTCGTCCTCAAACCTCAACCCTCAATACTCAATCCTCAATCTTCAATCATCAATACTCAATCTTCAATCCTCAATCCTCAATCCTCAATCCCCAATCCTCAATCCTCAATCCTCAATCCTCAATCCTCAATCTTCAATCCTCAATCCTCAATCGTCAATCTTCAATCCTCAATACTCAATCTTCAATCCTCAATCCTCAATCCTCAATCCTCAATCCTCATTCTTCAATCCTCAATACACAATCCTCAATCTTCAGTTCTCAATCCTCAATCCTCAATTCTCAGTCCTCAATCCTCAATCCTCAGACCTCAAACATCAATACTCAACCCTCAGTCCTCGCCCTCAATCCACAACCCTCAATCGTCAATCCTCAGTCCTCAAACCTCAATCCTCAATCCTCAGACCTCAATCCTCAACCGTCAGTCCCCGTCCTCAATCCTCAAACATCAATCCTCAACCCTCAATTTTCAATCATCAATACTCAATCTTCAATCCTCAATCCTCAATCCTCAACCCTCAATACTCAATCCTCAATCCTCATTCTACAATCCTCAATACCCAATCCTCAATCTTCAATCCTCAATCTTCAATCCTCAATCTACAATCCTCAATCCTCAATCCTCAATACTCAATCGTCAATCCTCAATCCCCAATCCTCAATCTCCAATAATCAATCCTCAATCCTCAATCCTCAACCCTCAATCTTCAATACTCAATACTCAATCTTCAATCCTCAATCCTCAATCCTCAATCCTCAATCCTCAGTCCACAATCCTCAATCTTCAATCCTCAATACACAGTCTTCAATCCTCAATCCTCAATCCTCAATCCTCAACCCTCCCATCTTCAATCATCAATACTCAATCTGCATTCCTCAATCCTCAATCCTCCATCCTCAACCCTCAAACCTCAAGCGTCAATCCTCAATTCTCAATCCTCAATCATCAACCTTCAATCCTCAATTCTCAATCTTCAATCCTCAATCCTCAATTCTCAATCCTCAATCCTCAATCCTCAATCCTCAATCCTCAATCCTCAATCCTCAATCCTCAATCCTCAATCCTCAATCCTCAATCGTCAATATTCAATCCTCAATACTCAATCTTCTATCCTCAATCCTCAATCCCCAATCGTCAAGCCTCATTCTTCAATCCTCAATACCCAATCCTCAATCTTCAATCCTCAATACTCAATCCTCAATCCTCAATCCTCAATCCTCAATCCTCAATCCTCAATCTTCAATCCTCAATACTCAACCTTCAATAATCAAACCTCAATCCTCAATCCTCAATACTCAATACTCAATCGTCAATCCTCAATCCCCAATCCTCAATCTCCAATAATCAATCCTCAATCCTCAATCCTCAACCCTCAACCCTCAGCCCTCATCCTCAATCCTCAATCTTCAATCCTCAATTCTCAATCTTCAATCCTCAATCCTCAGTCCTCAATCTTCAATCCTCAATGCTCAATCCTCAATCCTCAATCCTCAATCCTCAATCTTCAATCCTCAATCCTCAATCGTCAATCTTCAATCCTCAATACTCAATCTTCAATCCTCAATCCTCAATCCTCAATCCTCATTCTTCAATCCTCAATACACAATCCTCAATCTTCAGTCCTCAATCCTCAATCCTCAATTCTCAGTCCTCAATCCTCAATCCTCAATCCTCAATCCTCAATCGTCAATCTTCAATCCTCAATCCACAATCCTCAATCCTCAATCATCAATCTTCAATCCTCAATACTCAATCTTCAATCCTCAATCCTCAATCCTCAATCCTCAAGCCTCATTCTTCAGTCGTCAATACCCAATCCTCAATCTTCAATCCTCAATCCTCAATCCTCAGTCCTCAATCCTCAATCCTCAATCCTCAATCCTCAATCCTCAATCCTCAATCCTCAATCCTCACTCCTCAATCCTCAATCGTCAATCTTCAATCCTCAATCCACAATCCTCAATCTTCAATCCTCAATCCTCAATCCTCAGTCCTCAATCCTCAATCCTCAATCCTCAATCCTCAATCCTCAATCCTGAATCCTCAATCCTCACTCCTCAATCCTCAATCGTCAATCTTCAATCCTCAATCCACAATCCTCAATCCTCAATCATCAATCTTCAATCCTCAATACTCAATCTTCAATCCTCAATCCTCAATCCTCAATCCTCAATCCTCAATCTTCAATCCTCAATACTCAATCTTCAATCCTCAATCCTCAGTCCTCAATCTTCAATCCTCAATGCTCAACCCTCAATCCTCAATCCTCAGTCCTCAATCCTCAATCCTCAATCCTCAAACCTCTATCCACAACCGTCAGTCCTCGTCCTCAAACCTCAACCCTCAATCCTCAATCCTCAATCTTCAATCATCAATACTCAATCTTCAATCCTCAATCCTCAATCCTCAATCCTCAAACCTCTATCCACAACCGTCAGTCCTCGTCCTCAAACCTCAACCCTCAATCCTCAATCCTCAATCTTCAATCATCAATACTCAATCTTCAATCCTCAATCCTCAATCCTCAATCCCCAATCCTCAATCCTCAATCCTCAATCCTCAATCCTCAATCTTCAATCCTCAATCCTCAATCGTCAATCTTCAATCCTCAATACTCAATCTTCAATCCTCAATCCTCAATCCTCAATCCTCATTCTTCAATCCTCAATACACAATCCTCAATCTTCAGTCCTCAATCCTCAATCCTCAATTCTCAGTCCTCAATCCTCAATCCTCAGACCTCAATCATCAATACTCAACCCTCAGTCCTCGCCCTCAATCCGCAACACTCAATCGTCAATCCTCAGTCCTCAAACCTCAATCCTCAATCCTCAGACCTCAATCCTCAACCGTCAGTCCCCGTCCTCAATCCTCAAACATCAATCCTCAACCCTCAATTTTCAATCATCAATACTCAATCTTCAATCCTCAATCCTCAATCCTCAATCCTCAATCCTCAATCCTCAACATTCAACACACGACCCTCAACCATCAATCCTCAATACTCAACCATCAATCCTCAATACTCAACCATCAATCCTCAATTCTCAATACTCAATAGAATATCCTGAATTCCCATGACTCAATACTCAATCCTCAATATTCAATAATCAAATTTCAATCCTCAAACATCAACTCTCAACACTCAATCCTCAATACTCAGTCCTCTCTCTTCAATCGTACATTCTCAATCCTCAATCCTCAAGCGTCAATCCTCAATCCTCAATCCTCAACCCTCAATCCTCAGTCCTCAAACCTCAATCCGGAATCCTCAATCCTGAATCCTCAATCTTCAGCCGTCAGTCCTCAACAATCAATTCTCAATCCTCAATCCTCAATCATCAATCCTCAATCCTCAATCCGCAATCCTCAATACTCAATCTTCAATCCTCAATACTCAATCCTCAATCCTCAATCCTCATTCTTCAATCCTCAATACCCAATCCTCAATCTTCAATCCTCAATCCTCAATCCTCAATTCTCAATCCTCAATCCTCAGTCCTCAGTCCTCAAACCTCAATCCTCAACCCTCAGCCCTCATCCTCAATCCTCAATCTTCAATCCTCAATTCTCAATCTTCAATCCTCAATCCTCAGTCCTCAATCTTCAATCCTCAATGCTCAATCCTCAATCCTCAATCCTCAATCCTCAATCTTCAATCCTCAATCCTCAATCGTCAATCTTCAATCCTCAATACTCAATCTTCAATCCTCAATCCTCAATCCTCAATCCTCATTCTTCAATCCTCAATACACAATCCTCAATCTTCAGTCCTCAATCCTCAATCCTCAATTCTCAGTCCTCAATCCTCAATCCTCAATCCTCAATCCTCAATCGTCAATCTTCAATCCTCAATCCACAATCCTCAATCCTCAATCATCAATCTTCAATCCTCAATACTCAATCTTCAATCCTCAATCCTCAATCCTCAATCCTCAAGCCTCATTCTTCAATCGTCAATACCCAATCCTCAATCTTCAATCCTCAATCCTCAATCCTCAGTCCTCAATCCTCAATCCTCAATCCTCAATCCTCAATCCTCAATCCTGAATCCTCAATCCTCACTCCTCAATCCTCAATCGTCAATCTTCAATCCTCAATCCACAATCCTCAATCCTCAATCATCAATCTTCAATCCTCAATACTCAATCTTCAATCCTCAATCCTCAATCCTCAATCCTCAAGCCTCATTCTTCAATCGTCAATACCCAATCCTCAATCTTCAATCCTCAATCCTCAATCCTCAGTCCTCAATCCTCAATCCTCAATCCTCAGTCCTCAAACCTCAATCCGGAATCCTCGATCCTGAATCCTCAATCTTCAGCACTCAGGCCTCTACAATCAGTTGTCAATCCTCAATCCTCAATAGAATATCATCAATTCACAGTTTTCATTACTCAATACTCAATCTGCAATCTTCAAATCTCTATCCACAAGCATCAGTTCTCATCACACAACCCTCAACACTCAGTCCCCAATCCTCAATGTTCAATCCTCAATCCTCAACATTCAATCCACAGTCCTCAACCTTCATTCCTCAATATTGAATCTTCTATGCTCATTCCTCAATCCTCAATCCTCAATTCTCAATCCTCAATCGTCAATCTTCAATCCTCAATTCTCAATCTTCAATCCTCAACACTCAATCCTCAATCCTCAATCCTCATTCTACAATCCTCAATACCCAATCCTCAATCTTCAATCCTCAATCCTCAATCCTCAATTCTCAGTCCTCAATCCTCAGTCCTCAGTCCTCAAACCTCAATCCTCAACCCTCAGACCTCATCCTCAATCCTCAATCTTCAATCCTCAATCCTCAGTCCTCAATCTTCAATCCTCAATGCTCAACCCTCAATCCTCAATCCTCAGTCCTCAATCCTCAATCCTCAATCCTCAAACCTCTATCCACAACCGTCAGTCCTCGTCCTCAAACCTCAACCCTCAATCCTCAATCCTCAATCTTCAATCATCAATACTCAATCTTCAATCCTCAATCCTCAATCCTCAATCCTCAATCCTCAATCCTCAATCCTCAATCCTCAATCCTCAATCTTCAATCCTCAATCCTCAATCGTCAATCTTCAATCCTCAATACTCAATCTTCAATCCTCAATCCTCAATCCTCAATCCTCATTCTTCAATCCTCAATACACAATCCTCAATCTTCAGTCCTCAATCCTCAATCCTCAATTCTCAGTCCTCAATCCTCAATCCTCAGACCTCAATCATCAATACTCAACCCTCAGTCCTCGCCCTCAATCCGCAACACTCAATCGTCAATCCTCAGTCCTCAAACCTCAATCCTCAATCCTCAGACCTCAATCCTCAACCGTCAGTCCCCGTCCTCAATCCTCAAACATCAATCCTCAACCCTCAATTTTCAATCATCAATACTCAATCTTCAATCCTCAATCCTCAATCCTCAATCCTCAATCCTCAATCCTCAACATTCAACACACGACCCTCAACCATCAATCCTCAATACTCAACCATCAATCCTCAATACTCAACCATCAATCCTCAATTCTCAATACTCAATAGAATATCCTGAATTCCCATGACTCAATACTCAATCCTCAATATTCAATAATCAAATTTCAATCCTCAAACATCAACTCTCAACACTCAATCCTCAATACTCAGTCCTCTCTCTTCAATCGTACATTCTCAATCCTCAATCCTCAAGCGTCAATCCTCAATCCTCAATCCTCAACCCTCAATCCTCAGTCCTCAAACCTCAATCCGGAATCCTCAATCCTGAATCCTCATCTTCAGCCGTCAGTCCTCAACAATCAATTCTCAATCCTCAATCCTCAATCATCAATCCTCAATCCTCAATCCGCAATCCTCAATACTCAATCTTCAATCCTCAATACTCAATCCTCAATCCTCAATCCTCATTCTTCAATCCTCAATACCCAATCCTCAATCTTCAATCCTCAATCCTCAATCCTGAATTCTCAATCCTCAATCCTCAGTCCTCAGTCCTCAAACCTCAATCCTCAACCCTCAGCCCTCATCCTCAATCCTCAATCTTCAATCCTCAATTCTCAATCTTCAATCCTCAATCCTCAGTCCTCAATCTTCAATCCTCAATGCTCAATCCTCAATCCTCAATCCTCAGTCCTCAATCCTCAATCCTCAATCCTCAAACCTCAATCCTCAACCGTCAGTCCTCGTCCTCAAACCTCAACCCTCAATACTCAATCCTCAATCTTCAATCATCAATACTCAATCTTCAATCCTCAATCCTCAATCCTCAATCCCCAATCCTCAATCCTCAATCCTCAATCCTCAATCCTCAATCTTCAATCCTCAATCCTCAATCGTCAATCTTCAATCCTCAATACTCAATCTTCAATCCTCAATCCTCAATCCTCAATCCTCAATCCTCATTCTTCAATCCTCAATACACAATCCTCAATCTTCAGTTCTCAATCCTCAATCCTCAATTCTCAGTCCTCAATCCTCAATCCTCAGACCTCAAACATCAATACTCAACCCTCAGTCCTCGCCCTCAATCCACAACCCTCAATCGTCAATCCTCAGTCCTCAAACCTCAATCCTCAATCCTCAGACCTCAATCCTCAACCGTCAGTCCCCGTCCTCAATCCTCAAACATCAATCCTCAACCCTCAATTTTCAATCATCAATACTCAATCTTCAATCCTCAATCCTCAATCCTCAACCCTCAATACTCAATCCTCAATCCTCATTCTACAATCCTCAATACCCAATCCTCAATCTTCAATCCTCAATCTTCAATCCTCAATCTACAATCCTCAATCCTCAATCCTCAATACTCAATCGTCAATCCTCAATCCCCAATCCTCAATCTCCAATAATCAATCCTCAATCCTCAATCCTCAACCCTCAATCTTCAATACTCAATACTCAATCTTCAATCATCAATCCTCAATCCTCAATCCTCAATCCTCAGTCCACAATCCTCAATCTTCAATCCTCAATACACAGTCTTCAATCCTCAATCCTCAATCCTCAATCCTCAACCCTCCCATCTTCAATCATCAATACTCAATCTGCAATCCTCAATCCTCAATCCTCCATCCTCAACCCTCAAACCTCAAGCGTCAATCCTCAATTCTCAATCCTCAATCATCAACCTTCAATCCTCAATTCTCAATCTTCAATCCTCAATCCTCAATTCTCAATCCTCAATCCTCAATCCTAAATCCTCAATCCTCAATCCTCAATCCTCAATCCTCAATCCTCAATCCTCAATCCTCAATCGTCAATATTCAATCCTCAATACTCAATCTTCTATGCTCAATCCTCAATCCCCAATCGTCAAGCCTCATTCTTCAATCCTCAATACCCAATCCGCAATCTTCAATCCTCAATACTCAATCCTCAATCCTCAATCCTCAATCCTCAATCCTCAATCCTCAATCTTCAATCCTCAATACTCAACCTTCAATAATCAAACCTCAATCCTCAATCCTCAATACTCAATACTCAATCGTCAATCCTCAATCCCCAATCCTCAATCTCCAATAATCAATCCTCAATCCTCAATCCTCAACCCTCAATCTTCAATACACAATCCTCAATCTTCAATCCTCAATCCTCAATCCTCAATTTTCAGTCCTCAATCCTCAATCCTCAGACCTCAAACATCAATACTCAACCCTCAGACCCCGTCCTCAATCCTCAAACATCAATCCTCAACCCTCAATCTTCAATCATCAATACTCAATCTTCAATCCTCAATCCGCAATACTCAATCCTCAACCCTCAATCATCAACATTCAACACACGACCCTCAACCATCAATCCACAATACTCAACCATCAATCCTTAATTCTCAATACTCAGTAGAATATCCTGAATTCCCATGATTCAATACTCAATCCTCAATATTCAATAATCAAATCTCAATCCTCAAACATCAAATCTCAACACTCAATCCTCAATACTCAGTCCTCTCTCTTCAATCCTACATCCTCAATCCTCAATCCTCAAGGGTCAATCCTCAATTCTCAATCCTCAACCCTCAATCCTCAGTCCTCAAACCTCAATCCGGAATCCTCAATCCTGAATCCTCAATCTTCAGCCGTCAGTCCTCAACAATCAATTCTCAATCCTCAATCCTCAATCTTCAATCCTCAATTCTCAATCCGCAATCCTCAATCCTCAACCTTCAATCCTCAATACTCAATCTTCAATCCTCAATCCTCAATCCTCAATCCTCAATCCTCAATCCTCAATCCTCAATCCTCAATCCTGAATCCTCAATCGTCAATCTTCAATCCTCAATCCACAATCCTCAATCCTCAATCATCAATCTTCAATCCTCAATACTCAATCTTCAATCCTCAATCCTCAATCCTCAATCCTCAAGCCTCATTCTTCAATCGTCAATACCCAATCCTCAATCTTCAATCCTCAATCCTCAATCCTCAGTCCTCAATCCTCAATCCTCAATCCTCAGTCCTCAAACCTCAATCCGGAATCCTCGATCCTGAATCCTCAATCTTCAGCACTCAGGCCTCTACAATCAGTTGTCAATCCTCAATCCTCAATAGAATATCATCAATTCACAGTTTTCATTACTCAATACTCAATCTGCAATCTTCAAATCTCTATCCACAAGCATCAGTTCTCATCACACAACCCTCAACACTCAGTCCCCAATCCTCAATGTTCAATCCTCAATCCTCAACATTCAATCCACAGTCCTCAACCTTCATTCCTCAATATTGAATCTTCTATGCTCATTCCTCAATCCTCAATCCTCAATTCTCAATCCTCAATCGTCAATCTTCAATCCTCAATTCTCAATCTTCAATCCTCAACACTCAATCCTCAATCCTCAATCCTCATTCTACAATCCTCAATACCCAATCCTCAATCTTCAATCCTCAATCCTCAATCCTCAATTCTCAGTCCTCAATCCTCAGTCCTCAGTCCTCAAACCTCAATCCTCAACCCTCAGACCTCATCCTCAATCCTCAATCTTCAATCCTCAATACTCAATCTTCAATCCTCAATCCTCAGTCCTCAATCTTCAATCCTCAATGCTCAACCCTCAATCCTCAATCCTCAGTCCTCAATCCTCAATCCTCAATCCTCAAACCTCTATCCACAACCGTCAGTCCTCGTCCTCAAACCTCAACCCTCAATCCTCAATCCTCAATCTTCAATCATCAATACTCAATCTTCAACCCTCAATCCTCAATCCTCAATCCCCAATCCTCAATCCTCAATCCTCAATCCTCAATCCTCAATCTTCAATCCTCAATCCTCAATCGTCAATCTTCAATCCTCAATACTCAATCTTCAATCCTCAATCCTCAATCCTCAATCCTCATTCTTCAATCCTCAATACACAATCCTCAATCTTCAGTCCTCAATCCTCAATCCTCAATTCTCAGTCCTCAATCCTCAATCCTCAGACCTCAATCATCAATACTCAACCCTCAGTCCTCGCCCTCAATCCGCAACACTCAATCGTCAATCCTCAGTCCTCAAACCTCAATCCTCAATCCTCAGACCTCAATCCTCAACCGTCAGTCCCCGTCCTCAATCCTCAAACATCAATCCTCAACCCTCAATTTTCAATCATCAATACTCAATCTTCAATCCTCAATCCTCAATCCTCAATCCTCAATCCTCAATCCTCAACATTCAACACACGACCCTCAACCATCAATCCTCAATACTCAACCATCAATCCTCAATACTCAACCATCAATCCTCAATTCTCAATACTCAATAGAATATCCTGAATTCCCATGACTCAATACTCAATCCTCAATATTCAATAATCAAATTTCAATCCTCAAACATCAACTCTCAACACTCAATCCTCAATACTCAGTCCTCTCTCTTCAATCGTACATTCTCAATCCTCAATCCTCAAGCGTCAATCCTCAATCCTCAATCCTCAACCCTCAATCCTCAGTCCTCAAACCTCAATCCGGAATCCTCAATCCTGAATCCTCAATCTTCAGCCGTCAGTCCTCAACAATCAATTCTCAATCCTCAATCCTCAATCATCAATCCTCAATCCTCAATCCGCAATCCTCAATACTCAATCTTCAATCCTCAATACTCAATCCTCAATCCTCAATCCTCATTCTTCAATCCTCAATACCCAATCCTCAATCTTCAATCCTCAATCCTCAATCCTCAATTCTCAATCCTCAATCCTCAGTCCTCAGTCCTCAAACCTCAATCCTCAACCCTCAGCCCTCATCCTCAATCCTCAATCTTCAATCCTCAATTCTCAATCTTCAATCCTCAATCCTCAGTCCTCAATCTTCAATCCTCAATGCTCAATCCTCAATCCTCAATCCTCAGTCCTCAATCCTCAATCCTCAATCCTCAAACCTCAATCCTCAACCGTCAGTCCTCGTCCTCAAACCTCAACCCTCAATACTCAATCCTCAATCTTCAATCATCAATACTCAATCTTCAATCCTCAATCCTCAATCCTCAATCCCCAATCCTCAATCCTCAATCCTCAATCCTCAATCCTCAATCTTCAATCCTCAATCCTCAATCGTCAATCTTCAATCCTCAATACTCAATCTTCAATCCCCAATCCTCAATCCTCAATCCTCAATCCTCATTCTTCAATCCTCAATACACAAACCTCAATCTTCAGTTCTCAATCCTCAATCCTCAATTCTCAGTCCTCAATCCTCAATCCTCAGACCTCAAACATCAATACTCAACCCTCAGTCCTCGCCCTCAATCCACAACCCTCAATCGTCAATCCTCAGTCCTCAAACCTCAATCCTCAATCCTCAGACATCAATCCTCAACCGTCAGTCCCCGTCCTCAATCCTCAAACATCAATCCTCAACCCTCAATTTTCAATCATCAATACTCAATCTTCAATCCTCAATCCTCAATCCTCAATCCTCAATCCTCAATCATCAACATTCAACACACGACCCTCAACCATCAATCCTCAATACTCAACCATCAATCCTCAATTCTCAATACTCAATAGAATATCCTGAATTCCCATGATTCAATACTCAATCCTCAATATTCAATAATCAAATCTCAATTCTCAAACATCAACTCTCAACACTCAATCCTCAATACTCAGTCCTCTTTCTTCAATCCTACATTCTCAATCCTCAATCCTCAAGCGTCAATCCTCAATCCTCAATCCTCAACCCTCAATCCTCAGTCCTCAAACCTCAATCCGGAATCCTCAATCCTGAATCCTCAATCTTCAGCCGTCAGTCCTCAACAATCAATTCTCAATCCTCAATCCTCAATCATCAATCCTCAATCCTCAATCCGCAATCCTCAATCCTCAATCTTCAATCCTCAATGCTCAATCTTCAATCCTCAATCCTCAATCCTTAATCCTCAATCCTCAATCCTCAATCCTCAATCCTCAAACCTCAATCGTCAATCTTCAATCCTCAATACTCAATCTTCAATACTCAACCCTCAATCCTCAATCGTCAATCCTCATTCTTCAATCCTCAATACCCAATCCTCAATCTTCAATCCTCAATACTCAATCCTCAATCCTCAATACTCAATCGTCAACCCTCAATCCTCAATCCTCAATCTTCAATCCTCAATACTCAATATTCAATACTCAATCCTCAATCTTCAATCCTCAATCTTCAATCCTCAATCCTCAATCCTCAATACTCAATCTTCAATCCTCAATCCTCAATCCTCAATCCTCAATCCTCAATCCTCAACTCTCAGTACTCACACTCAATTCTCAATTCTCAATCCTCAATCCTCAATCCTCAATCCTCAATCTTCAATCTTCAATCCTCAATAATCAATCTCCAATCCTAGATCCTCAATCCCCAATCCTCAATCCTTAATCCTCAATCTTCAATCCTCAGACTTCAAACATCAATACTCAACCCTCAGACCTCGTCCTCAATCCACAACCCTCAATCCTCAATCCTCAATATTCAACCATTAACATTCAATCTTCAATCCTCAATCCTCAATCCTCAACCCTCAATCCTCAATGTTCAATCCTCAATACCCAATCCTCAGTCTTCAATCCTCAATCCTCAATCCTCAATCGTCAATCCTCAGACCTCAAACCTCAATCCTGAATCCTCAATCCTGAATCCTCAATCCTGAATCCTCAATCTTCAGCCCTGAGTCCTCAACAATCAGTTGTCAATCCTCAATCCTGAATAGAATATCCTCAATTCACAGCTTTGAATACTCAATACTCAATCTGCAATCTTCAGATCTCTATCCACAAACATCAGTTCTTATCACTCAACCCTCAATACTCAGTCCCTAATCCTCAATCATCAATCCTCAATCCCCAATCCTCAATCCTCAATCCTCAATCTTAATCTTCTATCCTCAATACTCAATCTTCAACCCTCAATACTCAATCTTCAATCCTCAATCCTCAATCCTCAATCCTCAATCCTCAATCCACAATCCTCAATACTCAATCGTCAATCTTCAATCCTCAATACTCAACCTTCAATCCTCAATCCTCAATCCTCAATCCTCAACCGTTAGTCCTCGTCCTGAGTCCACAACCCTCAATCCTCTATACTCAATCTTCAATCCTCAATACTCAATATTCAATCCTCAATCCTCAATCCTCAATCCTCAATCCTCAATCCTCAATCCTCATTCCTCAATCCTCAATCCTCTATCCTCAATCCTCAATCCTCAATCCTCATTCTACAATCCTCAATACCCAATCCTCAATCTTCAATCCTCAATCTTCAATCCTCAATATTCAATCTCCAATCCTAGATCCTCAATCCCCAATCCTCAATCCTTAATCCCCAATCTTCAATCCTCAGACTTCAAACATCAATACTCAACCCTCAGACCTCGTCCTCAATCCACAACCCTCAATCCTCAATCCTCAATATTCAACCATTAACATTCAATATTCAATCCTCAATCCTCAATCCTCAACCCTCAATCCTCAATGTTCAATCCTCAATACCCAATCCTTAGTCTTCAATCCTCAATCCTCAATCCTCAATCGTCAATCCTCAGACCTCAAACCTCAATCCTGAATCCTCGATCCTGAATCCTCAATCCTGAATCCTCAATCTTCAGCCCTGAGTCCTCAACAATCAGTTGTCAATCCTCAATCCTGAATAGAATATCCTCAATTCACAGCTTTGAATACTCAATACTCAATCTGCAATCTTCAGATCTCTATCCACAAACATCAGTTCTTATCACTCAACCCTCAATACTCAGTCCCTAATCCTCAATCATCAATCCTCAATCCCCAATCCTCAATCCTAAATCCTCAATCTTAATCTTCTATCCTCAATACTCAATCTTCAATCCTCAATACTCAATCTTCAATCCTCAATCCTCAATCCTCAATCCTCAATCCTCAATCCACAATCCTCAATACTCAATCGTCAATCTTCAATCCTCAATACTCAATCTTCAATCCTCAATCCTCAATCCTCAATCCTCAACCGTCAGTCCTCGTCCTGAGTCCACAACCCTCAATCCTCTATACTCAATCTTCAATCCTCAATACTCAATATTCAATCCTCAATCCTCAATCCTCAATCCTCAATCCTCAATCCTCATTCCTCAATCCTCAATCCTCAATCCTCAATCCTCAATCCTCAATCCTCATTCTACAATCCTCAATACCCAATCCTCAATCTTCAATCCTCAATCTACAATCCTCAATAATCAATCTCCAATCCTAGATCCTCAGTCCCCAATCCTCAATCCTTAATCCTCAATCTTCAATCCTCAGACTTCAAACATCAATACTCAACCCTCAGACCTCTTCCTCAATCCACAACCCTCAATCCTCAATCCTCAATATTCAATCATTAACATTCAATCTTCAATCCTCAATCCTCAATCCTCAACCCTCAATCCTCAATGTTCAATCCTCAATACCCAATCCTCAGTCTTCAATCCTCAGTCCTCAATCCTCAATCCTCAATGCTCAGACCTCAAACCTCAATCCTGAATCCTCAATCCTGAATCCTCAATCCTGAATCCTCAATCTTCAGCCCTGAGTCCTCAACAATCAGTTGTCAATCCTCAATCCTGAATAGAATATCCTCAACTCACAGCTTTGAATACTCAATACTCAATCTGCAATCTTCAGATCTCTATCCACAAACATCAGTTCTTATCACTCAACCCTCAATACTCAGTCCCTAATCCTCAATCATCAATCCTCAATCCCCAATCCTCAATCCTCAATCCTCAATCTTAATCTTCTATCCTCAATACTCAATCTTCAACCCTCAATACTCAATCTTCAATCCTCAATCCTCAATCCTCAATCCTCAATCCTCAATCCACAATCCTCAATACTCAATCGTCAATCTTCAATCCTCAATACTCAACCTTCAATCCTCAATCCTCAATCCTCAATCCTCAACCGTTAGTCCTCGTCCTGAGTCCACAACCCTCAATCCTCTATACTCAATCTTCAATCCTCAATACTCAATATTCAATCCTCAATCCTCAATCCTCAATCCTCAATCCTCAATCCTCAATCCTCATTCCTCAATCCTCAATCCTCTATCCTCAATCCTCAATCCTCAATCCTCATTCTACAATCCTCAATACCCAATCCTCAATCTTCAATCCTCAATCTTCAATCCTCAATATTCAATCTCCAATCCTAGATCCTCAATCCCCAATCCTCAATCCTTAATCCCCAATCTTCAATCCTCAGACTTCAAACATCAATACTCAACCCTCAGACCTCGTCCTCAATCCACAACCCTCAATCCTCAATCCTCAATATTCAACCATTAACATTCAATATTCAATCCTCAATCCTCAATCCTCAACCCTCAATCCTCAATGTTCAATCCTCAATACCCAATCCTTAGTCTTCAATCCTCAATCCTCAATCCTCAATCGTCAATCCTCAGACCTCAAACCTCAATCCTGAATCCTCGATCCTGAATCCTCAATCCTGAATCCTCAATCTTCAGCCCTGAGTCCTCAACAATCAGTTGTCAATCCTCAATCCTGAATAGAATATCCTCAATTCACAGCTTTGAATACTCAATACTCAATCTGCAATCTTCAGATCTCTATCCACAAACATCAGTTCTTATCACTCAACCCTCAATACTCAGTCCCTAATCCTCAATCATCAATCCTCAATCCCCAATCCTCAATCCTAAATCCTCAATCTTAATCTTCTATCCTCAATACTCAATCTTCAATCCTCAATACTCAATCTTCAATCCTCAATCCTCAATCCTCAATCCTCAATCCTCAATCCACAATCCTCAATACTCAATCGTCAATCTTCAATCCTCAATACTCAATCTTCAATCCTCAATCCTCAATCCTCAATCCTCAACCGTCAGTCCTCGTCCTGAGTCCACAACCCTCAATCCTCTATACTCAATCTTCAATCCTCAATACTCAATATTCAATCCTCAATCCTCAATCCTCAATCCTCAATCCTCAATCCTCATTCCTCAATCCTCAATCCTCAATCCTCAATCCTCAATCCTCAATCCTCATTCTACAATCCTCAATACCCAATCCTCAATCTTCAATCCTCAATCTACAATCCTCAATAATCAATCTCCAATCCTAGATCCTCAGTCCCCAATCCTCAATCCTTAATCCTCAATCTTCAATCCTCAGACTTCAAACATCAATACTCAACCCTCAGACCTCTTCCTCAATCCACAACCCTCAATCCTCAATCCTCAATATTCAATCATTAACATTCAATCTTCAATCCTCAATCCTCAATCCTCAACCCTCAATCCTCAATGTTCAATCCTCAATACCCAATCCTCAGTCTTCAATCCTCAGTCCTCAATCCTCAATCCTCAATGCTCAGACCTCAAACCTCAATCCTGAATCCTCAATCCTGAATCCTCAATCCTGAATCCTCAATCTTCAGCCCTGAGTCCTCAACAATCAGTTGTCAATCCTCAATCCTGAATAGAATATCCTCAACTCACAGCTTTGAATACTCAATACTCAATCTGCAATCTTCAGATCTCTATCCACAAACATCAATTCTTATCACTCAACCCTCAATACTCAGTCCCTAATCCTCAATCTTCAATCCTCAATCCCCAATCCTCAATCCTCGATCCTCAATCTTAATCTTCTATCCTCAATACTCAATCTTCAATCCTCAATACTCAATCTTCAATCCTCAATCCTCAATCCTCAATCCTCAATCCACAATCCTCAATACTCAATCGTCAATCTTCAATCTTCAATACTCAATCTTCAATCCTCAATCCTCAATCCTCAATCCTCAACCGTCAGTCCTCGTCCTGAGTCCACAGCCCACAATCTTCAATACTCAATCTTCAATCCTCAATACTCAATATTCAGTCCTCAATCCTCAATCCTCAATCCTCAGTCCTCAATCCTCAATCCTCAATCCTCAATCCTCAATCCTCAATCCTCAATCCTCAATCCTCATTCTACGATCCTCAATACCCAATCCTCAATCCTCAATAGTCAATCCTCATTCTTCAATCCTCAATACTCAATCCTCAATCCTCAATCCTCGATCCTCAATCCTCAATCCTCAAACTTCAATCCTCAGTCCCAAATCCTCAATCCTCAATACTCAATCCTCAATCCTCAATCTTCAATCCTCAATACTCGATCTTCGATTCTCAATCCTTAATCCTCAATCCTCAGTCCTCATTCTTCAATACTCAATACCCGATCCTCAATCTCCAGTCCTCAATCTTCAATCCTCAATGTTCAATCCTCAATCCTCAATGGTCAATCCTCAACCCTCAATCCTCAGTCCTCAATCCTCAATCCTCAACCCTCAAACCTCAATCCTCAACCGTCAGTCCTCGTCCTCAATCGTCAACACTCAATCCTCAATCCTCAATCTTCAATCCTCAATACTCAATATTCAATACCCAATCCTCAGTCTTCAATCCTCAATCCTCAATCCTCAAATCTCAATCCTCAACCCTCAATCCTCAATCTTCAATCCTCAATTCTCAATCCGCAATCCTCAATCCTCAACCTTCAATCCTCAATACTCAATCTTCAATGCTCAATCCTCAATCCTCAATCCTCAATCCTCAATCCTCAATCCTCAATCCTCAATCCTCAATCGTCAATCTTCAATCCTCAATACTCAATCTTCAATACTCAATCCTCAATCCTCAATCTTCAATCCTCAATCTTCAATCCTCAATCCTCAATCCTCAATACTCAATCCTCATTCTTCAATCCTCAATACCCAATCCTCAGTCTTC
Source organism: Calliopsis andreniformis (assembly GCF_051401765.1). Lineage (NCBI taxonomy): Eukaryota > Metazoa > Arthropoda > Insecta > Hymenoptera > Andrenidae > Calliopsis > Calliopsis andreniformis. The sequence goes on along the minus strand of NW_027480613.1, from coordinate 734,692 downwards.
AATCCTCAATCCTCAAACATCAATCCGGAATCCTCAATCCTGAATCCTCAATCTTCAGCCGTCAGTCCTCAACAATCAATTCTCAATCCTCAATCCTCAATCTTCCATCCTCAATGCTCAATCCGCAATCCTCAATCCTCAATCTTCAATCCTCAATACTCAATCTTCAATCCTCAATCCCCAATCTTCAATCCTCAATCCTCAATCCTCAATCCTCAACCGTCAATCTTCAATCCTCAATACTCAATCTGCAATCCTCAATCCTCAATCCTCAATCGTCAATCCTCATTCTTCAATCCTCAATACCCAATCCTCAATCTTCAATCCTCAATACTCAATCCTCAATCCTCAATCCTCAACCCTCAATCCTCAATCCTCAACCCTCAAACCTCAATCCTCCACCGTCAGTCCTCGCCCTCAATCGTCAACACTCAATCCTCAATCCTCAATCTTCAATCCTCAATACTCAATATTCAATACCCAATCCTCAGTCTTCAATCCTCAATCCTCAATCCTCAAATCTCAATCCTCAATCCTCAGCCCTCAGTCCTCAAACCTCAATCCTCAACCCTCAGCCCTCATCCTCAATCCTCAATCCTCAATCCTCAATCCTCAATCTTCAATCCTCAATACTCAACCTTCAATAATCAATCCTCAATCCTCAATCCTCAATACTCAATACTCAATCGTCAATCCTCAATCCCCAATCCTCTATCTCCAATAATCAATCCTCAATCCTCAATCCTCAACCCTCAATCCTCAATCCTCAATCCTGAATCCTCAGTAATCAATCCTCAATCTTCAATACTCAATCGTCAATCCTCATTCCTCAATCCTCAATCCTCAATCCTCGTTCCTCAAACCTCAATCCTCAACTCTCAGTACTCACACTCAATTCTCAATTCTCAATCCTCAATTCTCAATCCTCAATCCTCAATCTTCAATCCTCAATAATCAATCTCCAATCCTAGATCCTCAATCCCCAATCCTCAATCCTTAATCCTCAATCTTCAATCCTCAGACTTCAAACATCAATACTCAACCCTCAGACCTCGTCCTCAATCCACAACCCTCAATCCTCAATCCTGAATATTCAATCATTAACATTCAATCTTCAATCCTCAATCCTCAATCCTCAACCCTCAATCCTCAATGTTCAATCCTCAATACCAAATCCTCAGTCTTCAATCCTCAATCCTCAATCCTCAATCCTCAATCCTCAGACCTCAAACCTCAATCCTGAATCCTCAATCCTCAATCCTCATTCTACAATCCTCAATACCCAATCCTCAATCTTCAATCCTCAATCTTCAATCCTCAATAATCAATCTCCAATCCTAGATCCTCAATCCCCAATCCTCAATCCTTAATCCCCAATCTTCAATCCTCAGACTTCAAACATCAATACTCAACCCTCAGACCTCGTCCTCACTCCACAACCCTCAATCCTCAATCCTCAATATTCAACCATTAACATTCAATCTTCAATCCTCAATCCTCAATCCTCAACCCTCAATCCTCAATGTTCAATCCTCAATACCTAATCCTTAGTCTTCAATCCTCAATCCTCAATCCTCAATCGTCAATCCTCAGACCTCAAACCTCAATCCTGAATCCTCGATCCTGAATCCTCAATCCTGAATCCTCAATCTTCAGCCCTGAGTCCTCAACAATCAGTTGTCAATCCTCAATCCTGAATAGAATATCCTCAATTCACAGCTTTGAATACTCAATACTCAATCTGCAATCTTCAGATCTCTATCCACAAACATCAGTTCTTATCACTCAACCCTCAATACTCAGTCCCTAATCCTCAATCATCAATCCTCAATCCCCAATCCTCAATCCTCAATCCTCAATCTTAATCTTCTATCCTCAATACTCAATCTTCAATCCTCAATACTCAATCTTCAATCCTCAATCCTCAATCCTCAATCCTCAATCCTCAATCCACAATCCTCAATACTCAATCGTCAATCTTCAATCCTCAATACTCAATCTTCAATCCTCAATCCTCAATCCTCAATCCTCAACCGTCAGTCCTCGTCCTGAGTCCACAACCCTCAATCCTCTATACTCAATCTTCAATCCTCAATACTCAATATTCAATCCTCAATCCTCAATCCTCAATCCTCAATCCTCAATTCTCATTCCTCAATCCTCAATCCTCAATCCTCAATCCTCAATCCTCAATCCTCATTCTACAATCCTCAATACCCAATCCTCAATCTTCAATCCTCAATCTTCAATCCTCAATAATCAATCTCCAATCCTAGATCCTCAGTCCCCAATCCTCAATCCTTAATCCTCAATCTTCAATCCTCAGACTTCAAACATCAATACTCAACCCTCAGACCTCGTCCTCAATCCACAACCCTCAATCCTCAATCCTCAATATTCAATCATTAACATTCAATCTTCAATCCTCAATCCTCAATCCTCAACCCTCAATCCTCAATGTTCAATCCTCAATACCCAATCCTCAGTCTTCAATCCTCAGTCCTCAATCCTCAATCCTCAATGCTCAGACCTCAAACCTCAATCCTGAATCCTCAATTCTGAATCCTCAATCTTCAGCCCTGAGTCCTTAACAATCAGTTGTCAATCCTCAATCCTGAATAGAATATCCTCAACTCACAGCTTTGAATACTCAATACTCAATCTGCAATCTTCAGATCTCTATCCACAAACATCAATTCTTATCACTCAACCCTCAATACTCAGTCCCTAATCCTCAATCTTCAATCCTCAATCCCCAATCCTCAATCCTCAATCCTCAATCTTAATCTTCTATCCTCAATACTCAATCTTCAATCCTCAATACTCAATCTTCAATCCTCAATCCTCAATCCTCAATCCTCAATCCTCAATCCACAATCCTCAATACTCAATCGTCAATCTTCAATCCTCAATACTCAATCTTCAATCCTCAATCCTCAATCCTCAATCCTCAACCGTCAGTCCTCGTCCTGAGTCCACAACCCTCAATCCTCTATACTCAATCTTCAATCCTCAATACTCTATATTCAATCCTCAATCCTCAATCCTCAATCCTCAATCCTCAATCCTCATTCCTCAATCCTCAATCCTCAATTCTCAATCCTCAATCCTCAATCCTCATTCTACTATCCTCAATACCCAATCCTCAATCTTCAATCCTCAATCTACAATCCTCAATAATCAATCTCCAATCCTAGATCCTCAGTCCCCAATCCTCAATCCTCAATCCTCAATCTTCAATCCTCAGACTTCAAACATCAATACTCAACCCTCAGACCTCTTCCTGAATCCACAACCCTCAATCCTCAATCCTCAATATTCAATCATTAACATTCAATCTTCAATCCTCAATCCTCAATCCTCAACCCTCAATCCTCAATGTTCAATCCTCAATACCCAATCCTCAGTCTTCAATCCTCAGTCCTCAATCCTCAATCCTCAATGCTCGGACCTCAAACCTCAATCCTGAATCCTCAATCCGGAATCCTCAATCCTGAATCCTCAATCTTCAGCCCTGAGTCCTCAACAATCAGTTGTCAATCCTCAATCCTGAATAGAATATCCTCAACTCACAGCTTTGAATACTCAATACTCAATCTGCAATCTTCAGATCTCTATCCACAAACATCAATTCTTATCACTCAACCCTCAATACTCAGTCCCTAATCCTCAATCTTCAATCCTCAACCCCAATCCTCAATCCTCGATCCTCAATCTTAATCTTCTATCCTCAATACTCAATCTTCAATCCTCAATACTCAATCTTCAATCCTCAATCCTCAATCCTCAATCCTCAATCCACAATCCTCAATACTCAATCGTCAATCTTCAATCTTCAATACTCAATCTTCAATCCTCAATCCTCAATCCTCAATCCTCAACCGTCAGTCCTCGTCCTGAGTCCACAACCCACAATCCTCAATACTCAATCTTCAATCCTCAATACTCAATATTCAGTCCTCAATCCTCAATCCTCAATCCTCAGTCCTCAATCCTCAATCCTCAATCCTCGACCCTCAATCCTCAATCCTCAATCCTCAATCCTCATTCTACGATCCTCAATACCCAATCCTCAATCCTCAATAGTCAATCCTCATTCTTCAATCCTCAATACCCAATCCTCAATCTTCAATCCTCAATACTCAATCCTCAATCCTCAATCCTCGATCCTCAATCCTCAATCCTCAAACTTCAATCCTCAGTCCCAAATCCTCAATCCTCAATACTCAATCCTCAATCCTCAATCTTCAATCCTCAATACTCGATCTTCAATCCTCAATCCTTAATCCTCAATCCTCAGTCCTCATTCTTCAATACTCAATACCCGATCCTCAATCTCCAGTCCTCAATCTTCAATCCTCAATGTTCAATCCTCAATAATCAATCTCCAATCCTAGATCCTCAATCCCCAATCCTCAATCCTTAATCCCCAATCTTCAATCCTCAGACTTCAAACATCAATACTCAACCCTCAGACCTCGTCCTCAATCCACAACCCTCAATCCTCAATCCTCAATATTCAACCATTAACATTCAATCTTCAATCCTCAATCCTCAATCCTCAACCCTCAATCCTCAATGTTCAATCCTCAATACCCAATCCTTAGTCTTCAATCCTCAATCCTCAATCCTCAATCGTCAATCCTCAGACCTCAAACCTCAATCCTGAATCCTCGATCCTGAATCCTCAATCCTGAATCCTCAATCTTCAGCCCTGAGTCCTCAACAATCAGTTGTCAATCCTCAATCCTGAATAGAATATCCTCAATTCACAGCTTTGAATACTCAATACTCAATCTGCAATCTTCAGATCTCTATCCACAAACATCAGTTCTTATCACTCAACCCTCAATACTCAGTCCCTAATCCTCAATCATCAATCCTCAATCCCCAATCCACAATCCTCAATCCTCAATCTTAATCTTCTATCCTCAATACTCAATCTTCAATCCTCAATACTCAATCTTCAATCCTCAATCCTCAATCCTCAATCCTCAATCCTCAATCCACAATCCTCAATACTCAATCGTCAATCTTCAATCCTCAATACTCAATCTTCAATCCTCAATCCTCAATCCTCAATCCTCAACCGTCAGTCCTCGTCCTGAGTCCACAACCCTCAATCCTCTATACTCAATCTTCAATCCTCAATACTCAATATTCAATCCTCAATCCTCAATCCTCAATCCTCAATCCTCAATCCTCATTCCTCAATCCTCAATCCTCAATCCTCAATCCTCAATCCTCAATCCTCATTCTACAATCCTCAATACCCAATCCTCAATCTTCAATCCTCAATCTTCAATCCTCAATAATCAATCTCCAATCCTAGATCCTCAGTCCCCAATCCTCAATCCTTAATCCTCAATCTTCAATCCTCAGACTTCAAACATCAATACTCAACCCTCAGACCTCGTCCTCAATCCACAACCCTCAATCCTCAATCCTCAATATTCAATCATTAACATTCAATCTTCAATCCTCAATCCTCAATCCTCAACCCTCAATCCTCAATGTTCAATCCTCAATACCCAATCCTCAGTCTTCAATCCTCAGTCCTCAATCCTCAATCCTCAATGCTCAGACCTCAAACCTCAATCCTGAATCCTCAATCCTGAATCCTCAATTCTGAATCCTCAATCTTCAGCCCTGAGTCCTCAACAATCAGTTGTCAATCCTCAATCCTGAATAGAATATCCTCAACTCACAGCTTTGAATACTCAATACTCAATCTGCAATCTTCAGATCTCTATCCACAAACATCAATTCTTATCACTCAACCCTCAATACTCAGTCCCTAATCCTCAATCTTCAATCCTCAATCCCCAATCCTCAATCCTCGATCCTCAATCTTAATCTTCTATCCTCAATACTCAATCTTCAACCCTCAATACTCAATCTTCAATCCTCAATCCTCAATCCTCAATCCTCCATCCACAATCCTCAATACTCAATCGTCAATCTTCAATCCTCAATACTCAATCTTCAATCCTCAATCCTCAATCCTCAATCCTCAACCGTCAGTCCTCGTCCTGAGTCCACAACCCTCAATCCTCTATACTCAATCTTCAATCCTCAATACTCAATATTCAATCCTCAATCCTCAATCCTCAATCCTCAATACTCAATCCTCAATCCTCATTCCTCAAACCTCAATCCTCAGTCCTCATCCACAATCATCAATCCTCAATCTTCAATACTCAATCCTCAATCCTCAATCCTCAATCCTCAATACTGGGTCTTCAATCCTCAATCCTCAATCCTCAATCCTCAACCCTCAGCACTCATCCTCAATTCTCAATCCTCAATCCTCAATCCTCAATCTTCAATCCTCAATAGTCAACCTCATAACCTAGATACTCAATCCCCAATACTCCATCCTTAATCCTCAATATTCAATCCTCTATCCCCAGTCCACAATCTTCAATCCCCAAAGCTCAATAATCAATCCTCAATCCTCAGTCCTCAATCGTCAAACATCAGTCCACAATCTTCAATACTCAATCCTCAATCCTCAATCCTCAATCCTCAATCCTCAATCCTCAATCATCAATCCTGAATATTCAATACTCAATCCACAATCCTCAATCCTCAATCCTCAATCGTCAATCCTCATTCTTCAATCCTCAATACCCAATCCTCAATGCTCAATCCTAAATCCTCAATTCTCAATCCTCAATCCTCAGTCCTCAGTCCTCAAACCTCAGTCCTCAAACCTCAGCCATCATCCTCAATCGTCAATCCTCGTTCCTCAATCCTCAATCCTCAATCTTCAATCCTCCATACTCAATCTTCAATCCTCAATCCTCAATCATCAATCCTCAATCCTCAATCCTCAGTCATGAATCCTCAATCTTCAATACACAAACCTCAATCATCAATCCTCAATCCTCAATCCTGAATCCTCAATCCTCAATCCTCAATCCTCAACCCTCAGTCCTCATCCTCAATTCTCAATTCTCAATTCTTAATCCTCAATCCTCAATCCTCAATCTTCAATCCTCAATAATCAATCCTCAATACTCAGTCTTCAATCCTCAATCCTCAATCCTCAATCCTCGGTCCGCAATCCTCAATCATCAATCCTCAATCTTCTATACTCAATCCTCAATCCTCAATCCTCAATCCTCAATGCTCAACATTCAATCCTACATACTCAATCTTCAATCCTCAATCCTCAATCATCAATCCTCAATCCTCAATCCTCAGTCATCAATCCTCAATCTTCAATGCTCAATCCTCAATCCTCAATCCTCAATCTTCAATCCTCAATCCTAAATCCTCGATCCACTATCCTCAATCCTCAATCATCAATCCTCAATCTTCAACACACAATCCTCAATCGCCAATCTTCAATCCTCAATCGCCAATCTTCAATCCTCAATCCTCAATCCTCAATCCTCAATACTCAACCATCAATCCTCAATTCTCAATACTCAATAGAATATCCTGAATTCTCAGTATTCAATACTTAAACCTCAATCCTCAAACCTCAGCCCACATACTCCATCCTCAATCCTCAATCCTCAAACCTCAATCTTCAATCCTCAATAGTCAATCTTCGATCCTCAACCCTCAACCCTCAATCCTCAATCCTCAATCCTCAGTCATGAATACTCTATCTTCAATACTCAATCCTCAATCCTCAATCCTCCATCCTCAACCCTCAATCCTCAATCCTCAATCTTCAATCATCAATACTCAATCTTCAATCCTCAATACCCAATCCTAAATGCTCAATCCTCAATCCTCAATTCTCAATCCTCAATCCTCAGTCCTCAGTCCTCAAACCTCAATCCTCAATCCTCAATACTCAACCTTCAATCCTCCATACTCAATCTTCAATCCTCAATCCTCAATCATCAATCCCCAATCCTCAATCCTCAGTCATCAATCCTCAATCTTCAATACTCAATCCTCAAATCTCTATCCTCAATCCTCAATCCTCAGTCCTCAATCCACAATCATCAATCCTCAATCTTCAATACTCAATCCTCAATCCTCAATCCTCGATCTTCAGTCATCAGTCCTCAATCCTCAATCCTCAAACCTGAATCCTCAACCGTCAGTCCACGTCCTCAAACCTCAATCCCGAATCCTCAATCCTGAATCGTCAATCTTCAGCCCTCAGTCCTCAACAATCAATTGTCAATCCTCAGTCCTCATTAGCGTATCCTCAATTCACAGTTTTCAGTACTCAATCCCCAATCTTCAATCTTCAAATCTCTGTCTACAAACATCAATTCGCATCACTCAAAACTCAACACTCAGTCCTCAATCTTCAGTCCTAAATCCTCAATCCTCAATCTTCAATACTCAATACTCAATCTTCAATCCTCAATCCTCAATACTCAATCCTCACTCCTCAATCCTCAATCTTCAATCCTCAATAATCAGTCATCAATACTCAGTCTTCAATCCTCAATCCTCAATCCGCAATCCTCAGTACGCAATCCTCAATCATCAATCCTCAATCTTCAATACTCAATCCTCAATCCTCAATCCTCAATCCTCAATACTCAACCTTCAACCCTTCATACTCAATCTTCAATCCTCAATTCTCAATCATCAATCCTCAATCCTCAATCCTCAGTCATCAATCCTCAATCTTCAATACTCAATCCTCAATCCTCAATCCTCAATCCTCAATCCTCAGTCCTCAATACACAATCATCAATCCTCAACCTTCAATACTCAATCCTCATTCCTCAATCCTCAATCCTCAATACTCGATCTTCAATCCTCAATCCTCAATCCTCAATCCTCAATACTCGATCTTCAATCCTCAATCCTCAATACTCAACCCTCAGCACTCATCCTCAATCCTCAATCCTGAATCCTCAATCCTCAATACTCAATACTCAATCCTCAATCCTCAATACTCAATACTCAATCCTCAATCCTCAATTGTCAGTCCTCAATACTCAATCCTCAACCGTCAATCCTCAATCGCCAATCCTCAATCTTCAATCCTCAATTCTCAATCCTCAATCCTCAATCCTCAATATTCAACACACAACCCTCAACCATCAATCCTCATCACTCAACCATCAATCCTCAATTCTCAATACTCAATAGAATATCCTGAATTCTCATGGTTCAATACTCAATCCACAAAATTCAATAATCAAGTCTCAATCCTCAAACACCAATTCTCACCACTCAATCCTCAATACTCAGTCCTCTCTCTTCAATCCTCCATACTCAATCCTCAACCCTCAATCCTCAGTCATCAATACTCAATCTTCAATACTCAATCATCAATCCTCAACCCTCATTCCTCAATCCTCAATCCTCAAACCTCAATCCTCAACCCTCAGTCCTCATCCTCAATTCTCAATTCTCAATCCTCAATCCTCAATCCCCGATCTTCAATCCTCAATAATCAATCTCCAATCCTAGATCCTCAATCCCCAATCTTCAATCCTTAATCCTCAACATTCAATCCTCATTCCCGAGTCCTCAATCTTCAATCCTCAATGCTCAATCCTCAATCCTCAATCATCAGTCCTCAATCCTCAACCCTCAAACCTCAAACCTCAATCCTTAACCGTTAGTCCTCGTCCTCAATCGTCAACGCTCAATCCTCAATCCTCAATCTTCAATCCTCAATACTCAATATTCAATACTTAATCCTCAATCTTCAATCCTCAATCTTCAATCCTCAATCCTCAATCCACAATCATCAATCCTCAATCTTCAATACTCAATCCTCAATCCTCAATCCTCGATCTTCAGTCATCAGTCCTCAATCCTCAATCCTCAAACCTGAATCCTCAACCGTCAGTCCACGTCCTCAAACCTCAATCCCGAATCCTCAATCCTGAATCGTCAATCTTCAGCCCTCAGTCCTCAACAATCAATTGTCAATCCTCAGTCCTCATTAGCGTATCCTCAATTCACAGTTTTCAGTACTCAATCCCCAATCTTCAATCTTCAAATCTCTGTCTACAAACATCAATTCGCATCACTCAAAACTCAACACTCAGTCCTCAATCTTCAGTCCTAAATCCTCAATCCTCAATCTTCAATACTCAATACTCAATCTTCAATCCTCAATCCTCAATACTCAATCCTCACTCCTCAATCCTCAATCTTCAATCCTCAATAATCAGTCATCAATACTCAGTCTTCAATCCTCAATCCTCAATCCGCAATCCTCAGTACGCAATCCTCAATCATCAATCCTCAATCTTCAATACTCAATCCTCAATCCTCAATCCTCAATCCTCAATACTCAACCTTCAACCCTTCATACTCAATCTTCAATCCTCAATTCTCAATCATCAATCCTCAATCCTCAATCCTCAGTCATCAATCCTCAATCTTCAATACTCAATCCTCAATCCTCAATCCTCAATCCTCAATCCTCAGTCCTCAATACACAATCATCAATCCTCAACCTTCAATACTCAATCCTCATTCCTCAATCCTCAATCCTCAATACTCGATCTTCAATCCTCAATCCTCAATCCTCAATCCTCAATACTCGATCTTCAATCCTCAATCCTCAATACTCAACCCTCAGCACTCATCCTCAATCCTCAATCCTGAATCCTCAATCCTCAATACTCAATACTCAATCCTCAATCCTCAATACTCAATACTCAATCCTCAATCCTCAATTGTCAGTCCTCAATACTCAATCCTCAACCGTCAATCCTCAATCGCCAATCCTCAATCTTCAATCCTCAATTCTCAATCCTCAATCCTCAATCCTCAATATTCAACACACAACCCTCAACCATCAATCCTCATCACTCAACCATCAATCCTCAATTCTCAATACTCAATAGAATATCCTGAATTCTCATGGTTCAATACTCAATCCACAAAATTCAATAATCAAGTCTCAATCCTCAAACACCAATTCTCACCACTCAATCCTCAATACTCAGTCCTCTCTCTTCAATCCTCCATACTCAATCCTCAACCCTCAATCCTCAGTCATCAATACTCAATCTTCAATACTCAATCATCAATCCTCAACCCTCATTCCTCAATCCTCAATCCTCAAACCTCAATCCTCAACCCTCAGTCCTCATCCTCAATTCTCAATTCTCAATCCTCAATCCTCAATCCCCGATCTTCAATCCTCAATAATCAATCTCCAATCCTAGATCCTCAATCCCCAATCTTCAATCCTTAATCCTCAACATTCAATCCTCATTCCCGAGTCCTCAATCTTCAATCCTCAATGCTCAATCCTCAATCCTCAATCATCAGTCCTCAATCCTCAACCCTCAAACCTCAAACCTCAATCCTTAACCGTTAGTCCTCGTCCTCAATCGTCAACGCTCAATCCTCAATCCTCAATCTTCAATCCTCAATACTCAATATTCAATACTTAATCCTCAATCTTCAATCCTCAATCTTCAATCCTCAATCCTCAATCCTCAATCCTCAATCCTCATTCTTCAATCCTCAATACGCAATCCTCAATCTTCAATCCTCAATCGTCAATCCTCAATCCCCAATCCTCAATCTTCAGTCCACAATCCTCAATCCTCAATCCTCAACACTCAATCTTCAATACTCAATACTCAATCTTCAATCCTCAATCCTCAATCCTCAATCCTCAATCCTCAGTCCTCAATCCTCAATCTACAATACTCAATACTCAGTCTTCGATCCTCTATCCTCAATACTCAGTCCTCAATCCTCATTCTTCAATCCTCAATACACAATCCTCAATATTCAATCCTCAATCCTCAATCCTCAATTCTCAATCCTCAATCCTCAATCCTCAATATTCAACACTCAAGCCTCAAACATCAATCCTCAATACTCAATCATCAATCCTCAATTCTCAATACTCAACAGAATATCCTGAATTCTCATGGTTCTGTCCTCAATCCACAATATTCAATAATCAAATCTCAATCCTCAAACATCAATTCTCAACACTCAATCCTCAATACTCAGTCCTATCTCTTCAATCCTCCATCCTCAATCCTCAACCCTCAAGCGTCAATCCTCAATCCTCAATCCTCAACACTCAATCCACAGTCCTCAAACCTCAGTCCGGAATACTCAATCTTGAATTCCTGAACCTTCAGCCGTTGGTCCTCAACAATCTATCGTCAATCCCCAATCCTCAATAGAATATCCTCAATTCACAGTTTTCAATACTCAATCCCCATTCTTCAATCTTCAAATCTCAATCCACAAACATCAATTCTCATCACTCAACCCTCAGCACTCAGTCCTCAATCTTCAATCCACAATCCTAAATCCTCAATCTTCAATCCTCAATCCTCAATTCTCAATCCTCAATACTCAATCCTCAATCCTCAATCCTCAATCCTCAATCCTCGATCCTCAATCCTCATTTTTCAATCCTCAATACCCAATCTTCAAGTTTCAATCCTCAATCATCAATCCTCAATTCTCAATCCTTAATCCTCAATCCTCAGACCTCAAACATCAATACTCAACCCTCAGTCCTCGTCCTCAATCCACAACCCTCAATCCTCAATCCTCAATCTTCAATTCTCAATCCTCAATCCTCAATCCTCAATCCTCAATCCTCAGTCCTCAACCGTCAATCCTGAATCCTCAATCCTGAATCCTCAACCTTCAGCCCTCAGTCCTCAACCATCAATCCTCAATTCTCAATACTCAATAGAACATCCTGAATTCTCATGTTTCAATACTCAATCCACAAAATTCAATAATCAAATCTCAATCCTCAAACATCATTTCTCAACTCTCAATCCTCAATACTCAGTCCTCTCTCTTCAATACTCCATCCTCAATCCTCAATCCTCAAGCGTCAATCCTCAATCCTCAATCCTCATCCCTCAATCCTCAGTCCTCAAACCTCAACCCGGAATCCTAAATCTTGAATCCTCAACCTTCAGCCGTCGGTCCTCAACAATCAATTGTCAATCCCCAATCCTCAGTAGAATATCCTCAATTCACAGTTTTCATTACTCAATACTCAATCTGCAATCTTCAAATCTCTATCCACAAACATCAATACTCATCACTCAACACTCAATCCTCAATCGTCAATCTTCAATCCTCTATACTCAATATTCAACCCTCAATCCTCAATCCTCAAACCTCAATCCTCACTCTTCAATCCTCAATACCCAATCCTCAATCTATAATCCTGAATCCTCAATCCCCAATTCTCAATCCTCAATCCTCAGTCCTCAGCTCTCAAACCTCAATCCTCAACCCTCAGCCCTCATCCTCATTCCTCATTCCTCAATGCTCAATCCTCAATCTTCAATCCTCAATACTCAATCTTCAATCCTCAATCCTCAATTCTCAATCCTCAATGCTCAATCCTCAATCTTCAATCCTCAATCCCGAATCCTCAATCTTCAATCCTCAATCCTCAATCCTCAATCCTCAATCCTCAATCCTCAATCATCAATCCTCAATACTCAATATTCAATCCTCAATCCTCAATCCTCAATCCTCAATCCTCAATCCTCAATCCTCAATCTTCAATCATCCATACTCAAACTGCAATCCTCAATCCTCAGTCCTCACACCTCAATCCTCATTCTTCGACCCTCAATACCGAATCCTCAATCTTCAATCCTCAATCCTCAATTCTCAATACTCATTCTTCAGTCCCCAATACGCAATCTTCAATCTTCAATCCTCAATCCTTAATCCTCAATTCTCCATCCTCAATCCTCAATCCTCAGACATCAAACATCAATACTCAACCCTCAATCCTCGTCCTCAATCCACATCCCTCAATCCTCGATCCTCAAACTTCAATCATCAATATTCAATCTCCAATCCTAGATCCTCAATCCCCAATCCTCAATCCTTAATCCTCAATCTTCAATCCTCAGACTTCAAACATAAATACTCAACCCTCAGACCTCGTCCTCAATCCACAACACTCAATACTCAATCCCCAATATTCAATCATTAACATTCAATCTTCAATCCTTAATCCTCAATCCCCAACCCTCAATCCTCAATGTTCAATCCTCAATACCCAATCCTCAGTCTTCAATCCTCAATCCTCAATCCTCAATCCTCAATACTCAGACCTCAAACCTCAATCCTGAATCCTCAATCCTGAATCCTCAATCCTGAATCCTCAACCTTCAGCCCTGAGTCCTCAACAATCAGTTGTCAATCCTCAATCCCGAATAGAATATCCTCAATTCACAGCTTTCAATACTCAATACTCAATCTGCAATCTTCAGATTTCTATCCACAAACATCAATTCTCATCACTCAACCCTCAATACTCAGTCCCTAATCATCAATCTTCAATCCTCAACCCTCAATCCTCAATCCTCAATCCTCAATTCTCAGTCCTCAATACTCAATCCTCAATCGTCAATCCTCAATCCCCAATCCTCAATCTTCAATCCTCAATTCTCAATAATCAATCCTCAATCCTCAATATTCAACACACAACCCTCAACCGTCAATCCTCAACACTCAACCATCAATCCTCAATTCTCAATACTCAATAGAATATCCTGAATTCTCATGGTTCAATACGCAATCCACAAAATTCAATAATCAAGTCTCAATCCTCAAACATCAATTCTCAACACTCAATCCTCAATACTCAGTCCTCTCTCTTCAATCCTCCATCCTCAATCCTCAACCCTCAATCCTCAGTCATCAATACTCAATCTTCAATACTCAATCCTCAATCCTCAATCATCAACCCTCAATCTTCAATCCTCAACCCTCAATCCTCATTCCTGAAACCTCAATCCTCAACTCTCAGCCCTCATCCTCAATTCTCAATCCTCAATACCCAATCCTCAATCTTCAATCCTCAATCCTCAATCCTCAATCCTCAATCCTCAATCCTCAATCCTCAATCCACAGACCTCAAACAGCAATGCTCAACCCTCAGCCCTCGTCCTCAGTCCACAACCGTCAATCCTCAATCCTCAATCTTCAATCATCAATATTCAATCTTCAGTTCTCAATCCTCAATCCTCAATCCTCAATCCTCAATCCTCAATCCTCAATGTTCAATCCTCAATACTCAATCTTCAACCCTCAATCCTCAATCCTCAAACCTCAAGCATGAATACTCAACCCCCAGTCCTCGTCCTCAATCCACAACCCTCAATCCTCGATCCTCAATCTTCAATACTCAACCCTCAATCCTCAATGCTCAATCCTCAATACCCAATCCTCAATCTTCAACCCTCAATCCACAATCCTCAATCCCCAATCCTCAATCCTCAATCCTCATTCCTCGTTCCTCAATCCTTAATCCTCAATCCTCAGTCCGCAATAATCAACATTCAATACTCAATCTTCAATACTCAATCCTCTATACTCAATCCTCAATCCTCAATCCCCAATACTCAACCTTCAATCCTCCATACTCAATCTTCAATCCTCAATCCTCAATCATCAATCCTCAATCCTCAATCCTCAGTCATCAATACTCAATCTTCAATACCCAATCCTCAATCCTCAATCCTCAATCCTCAATACTCGATCTTCAATCCTCAATCCTCAATCCTCAATACTCAACCCTCAGCCCTCATCCTCAAACCTCAATCCTGAGTCCTCAAAACTCAATCTTCAATCCTCAATACTCAGTCTTCAATCCTCAACACTCAATCCTCAATCCTCAATCCTCAATCCTCAATTCTCAATCCTCAATCCTCAACCCTCAGCCCTCATCCTCAATCCTCAATCCTGAATCCTCAATCCTCAATCCTCAATCTTCAATCCTCAATACTCAATCCTCAATCCTCAATCCTCAATCCTCAATACACAATCTTCAATCCTCAATCCTCAATCCTCAATCCTCAATCCTCAATCCTCGATCCTCAATCCTCAGACATCAATCCTCAATCTTCAATACTCAATCGTCAATCCTCAGTCCTCAATTCTCAATCCTCAATCCTCGTTCCTCAAACCTCAATCCTCAACCCTCAGTCCTCATCCTCAATTCTCAATTCTCAATCCTCAAACCTCAATCTTCAATCCTCAATACTCAATCCTCAATCCTCAATACGCAACCATCAATCCTCAATTCTCAATACTCTATCTAATATCCTGAATTCTCAGTATTCAATACTCAAACCTCAACGCTCAACCCTCAGCCCTCATCCTCCATCCTCAATCCTCAATCCTCAATCCTCAATCTTCAGTCCTCAATACTCAATCTTCGATTCTCAATCCTCAATCCTCAATCCTCAATCCCAATCCTCATTCCTCAAACCTCAATCCTCAACCCTTAGTCCTCATCCTCAATTCTCAATTCTTAATCCTCAACCCTCAATCCTCAATCTTCAATCCTAAATAATAAATCCTCAATACTCAGTCTTCAATCCTCAATCCTCAATCCTCAATCCTCAATCTTCAACCCTCAATCCACAATCCTCAATCCCCAATCCTCAATCCTCAATCCTCATTCCTCGTTCCTCAATCCTTAATCCTCAATCCTCAGTCCGCAATAATCAACATTCAATACTCAATCTTCAATACTCAATCCTCTATACTCAATCCTCAATCCTCAATCCCCAATACTCAACCTTCAATCCTCCATACTCAATCTTCAATCCTCAATCCTCAATCATCAATCCTCAATCCTCAATCCTCAGTCATCAATACTCAATCTTCAATACCCAATCCTCAATCCTCAATCCTCAATCCTCAATACTCGATCTTCAATCCTCAATCCTCAATCCTCAATACTCAACCCTCAGCCCTCATCCTCAAACCTCAATCCTGAGTCCTCAAAACTCAATCTTCAATCCTCAATACTCAGTCTTCAATCCTCAACACTCAATCCTCAATCCTCAATCCTCAATCCTCAATTCTCAATCCTCAATCCTCAACCCTCAGCCCTCATCCTCAATCCTCAATCCTGAATCCTCAATCCTCAATCCTCAATCTTCAATCCTCAATACTCAATCCTCAATCCTCAATCCTCAATCCTCAATACACAATCTTCAATCCTCAATCCTCAATCCTCAATCCTCAATCCTCAATCCTCGATCCTCAATCCTCAGACATCAATCCTCAATCTTCAATACTCAATCGTCAATCCTCAGTCCTCAATTCTCAATCCTCAATCCTCGTTCCTCAAACCTCAATCCTCAACCCTCAGTCCTCATCCTCAATTCTCAATTCTCAATCCTCAAACCTCAATCTTCAATCCTCAATACTCAATCCTCAATCCTCAATACGCAACCATCAATCCTCAATTCTCAATACTCTATCTAATATCCTGAATTCTCAGTATTCAATACTCAAACCTCAACGCTCAACCCTCAGCCCTCATCCTCCATCCTCAATCCTCAATCCTCAATCCTCAATCTTCAGTCCTCAATACTCAATCTTCGATTCTCAATCCTCAATCCTCAATCCTCAATCCCAATCCTCATTCCTCAAACCTCAATCCTCAACCCTTAGTCCTCATCCTCAATTCTCAATTCTTAATCCTCAACCCTCAATCCTCAATCTTCAATCCTAAATAATAAATCCTCAATACTCAGTCTTCAATCCTCAATCCTCAATCCTCAATCCTCAGTCCGCAATCCTCAATCATCAATCCTCAATCGTCAATACTCAATCCTCAATCCTCAATCCTCAGTCCTCAATACTCAACCTTCAATCCTCCATACTCAATCTTCAATCCTCAATCCTCAATCATCAATCCTCAATCCTCAATCCTCAATCCTCAGTCATCAATCCTCAATCTTCAATACTCAATCCTCAATCCTCAATCCTCTATCCTCAATCCTCAGTCCTCAATCCACAATCATCAATCCCCAATCTTCAATACTCAATCCTCAATCCTCAATCCTCAATCCTAATACTGCGTCTTCAATCCTCAATCCTCAATCCTCAATCCTCAACCCTCAGCCCTCATCCTCAATCCTCAATCCTCAGTCCTCAAACCTCAATCTTCAATCCTCAATACTCAGTCTTCAATCGTCAATCCTCAATCCTCAATCCTCAATCCTCAATCCTCAATTCTCAATCCTCAATCCTCAACCCTCAGCCCTCATCCTCAATCCTCAATCCTCAACCCTCAGTCCTCATCCTCAATTCTCAATTCTCAATTCTTAATCCTCAATCCTCAATCCTCAATCTTCAATCCTCAATAATCAATCCTCAATACTCAGTCTTCAATCCTCAATCCTCAATCCTCAATCCTCGGTCCGCAATCCTCAATCATCAATCCTCAATCTTCTATACTCAATCCTCAATCCTCAATCCTCAATCCTCAATGCTCAACATTCAATCCTACATACTCAATCTTCAATCCTCAATCCTCAA
Organism: Calliopsis andreniformis; assembly: GCF_051401765.1. Taxonomy (NCBI): domain Eukaryota; kingdom Metazoa; phylum Arthropoda; class Insecta; order Hymenoptera; family Andrenidae; genus Calliopsis; species Calliopsis andreniformis. The sequence goes on along the minus strand of NW_027480613.1, from coordinate 716,440 downwards.
TCATCAATCCTCAATCCTCAATCCTCAGTCATCAATCCTCAATCTTCAATACTCAATCCTCAATCCTCAATCCTCAATCTTCAATCCTCAATCCTAAATCCTCGATCCTCTATCCTCAATCCTCAATCATCAATCCTCAATCTTCAACACACAATCCTCAATCGCCAATCTTCAATCCTCAATCCTCAATCCTCAATCCTCAATACTCAACCATCAATCCTCAATTCTCAATACTCAATAGAATATCCTGAATTCTCAGTATTCAATACTTAAACCTCAATCCTCAAACCTCAGCCCACATACTCCATCCTCAATCCTCAATCCTCAAACCTCAATCTTCAATCCTCAATAGTCAATCTTCGATCCTCAATCCTCAACCCTCAATCCTCAATCCTCAATCCTCAGTCATGAATACTCAATCTTCAATACTCAATCCTCAATCCTCAATCCTCCATCCTCAACCCTCAATCCTCAATCCTCAATCTTCAATCATCAATACTCAATCTTCAATCCTCAATACCCAATCCTAAATGCTCAATCCTCAATCCTCAATTCTAAATCCTCAATCCTCAGTCCTCAGTCCTCAAACCTCAATCCTCAATCCCCAATACTCAACCTTCAATCCTCCATACTCAATCTTCAATCCTCAATCCTCAATCATCAATCCCCAATCCTCAATCCTCAGTCATCAATCCTCAATCTTCAATACTCAATCCTCAAATCTCTATCCTCAATCCTCAATCCTCAGTCCTCAATCCACAATCATCAATCCTCAATCTTCAATACTCAATCCTCAATCCTCAATCCTCGATCTTCAGTCATCAGTCCTCAATCCTCAATCCTCAAACCTGAATCCTCAACCGTCAGTCCACGTCCTCAAACCTCAATCCCGAATCCTCAATCCTGAATCGTCAATCTTCAGCCCTCAGGCCTCAACAATCAATTGTCAATCCTCAGTCCTCATTAGAGTATCCTCAATTCACAGTTTTCAGTACTCAATCCCCAATCTTCAATCTTCAAATCTCTGTCTACAAACATCAATTCGCATCACTCAAAACTCAACACTCAGTCCTCAATCTTCAGTCCTAAATCCTCAATCCTCAATCTTCAATACTCAATACTCAATCTTCAATCCTCAATCCTCAATACTCAATCCTCACTCCTCAATCCTCAATCTTCAATCCTCAATAATCAGTCATCAATACTCAGTCTTCAATCCTCAATCCTCAATCCGCAATCCTCAGTACGCAATCCTCAATCATCAATCCTCAATCTTCAATACTCAATCCTCAATCCTCAATCCTCAATCCTCAATACTCAACCTTCAACCCTCCATACTCAATCTTCAATCCTCAATTCTCAATCATCAATCCTCAATCCTCAATCCTCAGTCATCAATCCTCAATCTTCAATACTCAATCCTCAATCCTCAATCCTCAATCCTCAATCCTCAGTCCTCAATACACAATCATCAATCCTCAACCTTCAATACTCAATCCTCATTCCTCAATCCTCAATCCTCAATACCCGATCGTCAATCCTCAATCCTCAATCCTCAATCCTCAATACTCGATGTTCAACCCTCAATCCTCAATACTCAACCCTCAGCACTCATCCTCAATCCTCAATCCTGAATCCTCAATCCTCAATACTCAATACTCAATACTCAATCCTCAATACTCAATACTCAATCCTCAATCCTCAATTGTCAGTCCTCAATACTCAATCCTCAACCGTCAATCCTCAATCCCCAATCCTCAATCTTCAATCCTCAATTCTCAATCCTCAATCCTCAATCCTCAATATTCAACAAACAACCCTCAACCATCAATCCTCAATTCTCAATACTCAATAGAATATCCTGAATTCTCATGGTTCAATACTCAATCCACAAAATTCAATAATCAAGTCTCAATCCTCAAACACCAATTCTCACCACTCAATCCTCAATACTCAGTCCTCTCTCTTCAATCCTCCATGCTCAATCCTCAACCCTCAATCCTCAGTCATCAATACTCAATCTTCAATACTCAATCCTCAATCCTCAACCCTCAACCCTCAATCCTCAATCCTCAAACCTCAATCCTCAACCCTCAGTCCTCATCCTCAATTCTCAATTCTCAATCCTCAATCCTCAATCCCCGATCTTCAATCCTCAATAATCAATCTCCAATCCTAGATCCTCAATCCCCAATCTTCAATCCTTAATCCACAACATTCAATCCTCATTCCCGAGTCCTCAATCTTCAATCCTCAATGCTCAATCCTCAATCCTCAATCATCAGTCCTCAATCCTCAACCCTCAAACCTCAAACCTCAATCCTTAACCGTCAGTCCTCGTCCTCAATCGTCAACGCTCAATCCTCAATCCTCAATCTTCAATCCTCAATCCTCAATACTCAATATTCAATACTTAATCCTCAATCTTCAATCCTCAATCTTCAATCCTCAATCCTCAATCCTCAATCCTCAATCCTCATTCTTCAATCCTCAATACCCAATCCTCAATCTTCAATCCTCAATCGTCAATCCTCAATCCCCAATCCTCAATCTTCAGTCCACAATCCTCAATCCTCAATCCTCAACACTCAATCTTCAATACTCAATACTCAATCTTCAATCCTCAATCCTCAATCCTCAATCCTCAATCCTCAGTCCTCAATCCTCAATCTACAATACTCAATACTCAGTCTTCGATCCTCTATCCTCAATCCTCAGTCCTCAATCCTCATTCTTCAATCCTCAATACACAATCCTCAATATTCAATCCTCAATCCTCAATCCTCAATTCTCAATCCTCAATCCTCAATCCTCAATATTCAACACTCAAGCCTCAAACATCAATCCTCAATACTCAATCATCAATCCTCAATTCTCAATACTCAACAGAATATCCTGAATTCTCATGGTTCTGTCCTCAATCCACAATATTCAATAATCAAATCTCAATCCTCAAACATCAATTCTCAACACTCAATCCTCAATACTCAGTCCTATCTCTTCAATCCTCCATCCTCAATCCTCAACCCTCAAGCGTCAATCCTCAATCCTCAATCCTCAACACTCAATCCACAGTCCTCAAACCTCAATCCGGAATACTCAATCTTGAATTCCTGAACCTTCAGCCGTTGGTCCTCAACAATCTATCGTCAATCCCCAATCCTCAATAGAATATCCTCAATTCACAGTTTTCAATGCTCAATCCCCATTCTTCAATCTTCAAATCTCAATCCACAAACATCAATTCTCATCACTCAACCCTCAGCACTCAGTCCTCAATCTTCAATCGACAATCCTAAATCCTCAATCTTCAATCCTCAATCCTCAATTCTCAATCCTCAATACTCAATCCTCAATCCTCAATCCTCAATCCTCAATCCTCAATCCTCAATCCTCATTTTTCAATCCTCAATACCCAATCTTCAATCTTCAATCCTCAATCATCAATCCTCAATTCTCAATCCTTAATCCTCAATCCTCAGACCTCAAACATCAATACTCAACCCTCAGTCCTCGTCCTCAATCCACAACCCTCAATCCTCAATCCTCAATCTTCAATTCTCAATCCTCAATCCTCAATCCTCAATCCTCAATCCTCAGTCCTCAACCGTCAATCCTGAATCCTCAATCCTGAATCCTCAATCTTCAGCCCTCAGTCCTCAACCATCAATCCTCAATTCTCAATACTCAATAGAACATCCTGAATTCTCATGTTTCAATACTCAATCCACAAAATTCAATAATCAAATCTCAATCCTCAAACATCATTTCTCAACTCTCAATCCTCAATACTCAGTCCTCTCTCTTCAATACTCCATCCTCAATCCTCAATCCTCAAGCGTCAATCCTCAATCCTCAATCCTCATCCCTCAATCCTCAGTCCTCAAACCTCAACCCGGAATCCTAAATCTTGAATCCTCAACCTTCAGCCGTCGGTCCTCAACAATCAATTGTCAATCCCCAATCCTCAGTAGAATATCCTCAATTCACAGTTCTCATTACTCAATACTCAACCTGCAATCTTCAAATCTCTATCCACAAACATCAATACTCATCACTCAACCCTCAATCCTCAATCGTCAATCTTCAATCCTCTATACTCAATATTCAACCCTCAATCCTCAATCCTCAAACCTCAATCCTCACTCTTCAATCCTCAATACCCAATCCTCAATCTATAATCCTGAATCCTCAATCCCCAATTCTCAATCCTCAATCCTCAGTCCTCAGCTCTCAAACCTCAATCCTCAACCCTCAGCCCTCATCCTCATTCCTCATTCCTCAATGCTCAATCCTCAATCTTCAATCCTCAATACTCAATCTTCAATCCTCAATCCTCAATTCTCAATCCTCAATGCTCAATCCTCAATCTTCAATCCTCAATCCCGAATCCTCAATCTTCAATCCTCAATCCTCAATCCTCAATCCTCAATCCTCAATCTTCAATCCTCAATACTCAATATTCAATCCTCAATCCTCAATCCTCAATCCTCAATCCTCAATCCTCAATCCTCAATCTTCAATCATCCATACTCAAACTGCAATCCTCAATCCTCAGTCCTCACACCTCAATCCTCATTCTTCGACCCTCAATACCGAATCCTCAATCTTCAATCCTCAATCCTCAATTCTCAGTACTCATTCTTCAGTCCCCAATACGCAATCTTCAATCTTCAATCCTCAATCCTTAATCCTCAATTCTCCATCCTCAATCCTCAATCCTCAGACATCAAACATCAATACTCAACCCTCAATCCTCGTCCTCAATCCACATCCCTCAATCCTCGATCCTCAAACTTCAATCATCAATATTCAATCTCCAATCCTAGATCCTCAATCCCCAATCCTCAATCCTTAATCCTCAACCTTCAATCCTCAGACTTCAAACATAAATACTCAACCCTCAGACCTCGTCCTCAATCCACAACACTCAATACTCAAACCCAATATTCAATCATTAACATTCAATCTTCAATCCTTAATCCTCAATCCCCAACCCTCAATCCTCAATGTTCAATCCTCAATACCCAATCCTCAGTCTTCAATCCTCAATCCTCAATCCTCAATCCTCAATCCTCAGACCTCAAACCTCAATCCTGAATCCTCAACCTTCAGCCCTGAGTCCTCAACAATCAGTTGTCAATCCTCAATCCTGAATAGAATATCCTCAATTCACAGCTTTCAATACTCAATACTCAATCTGCAATCTTCAGATTTCTATCCACAAACATCAATTCTCATCACTCAACCCTCAATACTCAGTCCCTAATCATCAATCTTCAATCCTCAACCCTCAATCCTCAATCCTCAATCCTCAATCTTAATCTTCTATCCTCCATACTCAATCTTCAATCCTCAATACTCAGTCTTCAATCCTCAATCCTCAATCCTCAATACTCAATCCACAATCCTCTATACTCAACCGTCAATCTTCAATCCTCAATACTCAATCTCCAATCCTCAATACTCAATCCTCAATCCTCAATCTTCATTCTTCAATCGTCAATAACCAATCCTCAATCTTCAATCCTCAATCCTCAATCCTCAATCCTCAACCCTCAATCCTCAATCCTCAGTCCTCAAACCTCAATCCGGAATCCTCGATCCTGAATCCTCAATCTTCAGCACTCAGGCCTCTACAATCAGTTGTCAATCCTCAATCCTCTATAGAATATCCCCAATTCACAGTTTTCAATACTCAATACTCAATCTGCAATCTTCAGATCTCTATCCACAAACATCAATTCTCATCACTCAACCCTCAATCCTCAGTACCAAATCCTCAACCTTCAAGAGTCAACAATCAATCCTCAATCTTCAATCCTCAATACTCAATCTTCAATCCTCAATCCCCAATCCTCAGTCCTCAATCCTCATTCTCCAATCCTCAATACCCAATCCTAAATCTTCAATCCTCAATCATCAGTCCTCAATTCTCAATCCTCAATTCTTAGCCCTCTGACGTCAAACATCAATACTCAACCCTCAGTCCTCGTCCTCAATCCACAACCCTCGATCCTCAATCCTCAATCTTCAATCATCAATATTCAATCTTCAGTTCTCAATCCTCAATCCTCAATCCTCAATCCTCAATCCTCAATGTTCAATCCGCAATACCCAAACCTCAATCTTCAATCCTCAATCCTCAACCCTCAATCCTCAATCCTCAATCCTCAACCTTCAATCCTCAATACTCAATCTTCAACCCTCAATCCTCAATCCTCAATCCTCATTCCTCATTATTCAATCCTCAACACCCAATCCTCAATCTTCAATCCGCAATCCTCAATCCTCAATTCTCAATCATCAATCCTCAATCCTCAGGCCTCAAGCATCAATACTCAACCCTCAGTCCTCGTCCTCAATCCACAACCCTCAATCCTCGATCCTCAATCTTCAGTACTCAACCCTCAATCCTCAATGCTCAATCCTCAGTACCCAATCCTCAATCTTCAACCCTCAATTCACAATCCTCAATCGCCAATCCTCAATCCTCAATCCTAATTCCACAAACCTCAATCCTGAATCCTCAATCCTGAATCCTCAATCTTCAGCCCACAGTCCTCAACTATCAGTTGTCAATCCTCAATCCTCAATAGAATATCCTCACTTCACAGGATTCAATACTCAATACTCAACCTGCAGTCTTCAAATCTATATCCACAAACATCAATCCTCATCACTCAGCCCTCAGTACTCAGTCCCCAATCCTCAATCTTCAACTCTCAATCCTCAATCCTCAATCCTCAATCCTCAACCCTCAATCTTCAATCCTCAATACTCAATCCTCAATCCTGAATCCTCAATCCTCAATCCTCATTCTTCAATCCTCAATACCCAATCCTCAATCTTCAGTCCTCAATCCTCAATCCTCAATCCTCAATTCTCAGTCCTCAACCCCAGACCTCAGTCCTCAAACCTCAATCCTCAATCCTCAGCCCTCATCCTCAATCCTCAATCCTCAATCCTCAATCCTCTATCTTCAATCCTCAATACTCAACCTTCAATAATCAATCCTCAACTCTCAATCCTCAATACTCAATCCTCAATCGTCAATCCTCAATCCCCAATCCTCAATCTTCAGTCCACAATCCTCAATCCTCAATCCTCAACCCTCAACCTTCAATACTCAATACTCTATCTTCAATCCTCAAACCTCAATCCTCAATCCTCAATCCTCAATCCTCAGTCCTCAATCCTCAATCTACAATCCTCAATACTCAGTCTTCAATCCTCAATCCTCAATCCTCAATCCTCAATCCTCATTCTTCAATCCTCAATACACAATCCTCAATCTTCAGTCCACAATCCTCGATCCTCAATCCTCAACCCCCAATCTTCAATACTCAATACTCAATCTTCAATCCTCAATCCTCAATCCTCAAGCCTCAATCCTCAACCGTCAGTCCTCGTCCTCAATCGTCAACCCTCAATCCACAATCCTCAACCTTCAATCCTCAATACTCAATATTCAATACTCAATCCTCAATCTTCAATACTCAATGTTCAATCCTCAATCCTCAATCCTCAATCCTCAATCCTCATTCTTCAATCCTCAATACCCAATCCTCGATCTTCAATCCTCAATCCTCAATCCTCAATTCTCAATCCTCAATCCTCAGTCCTCAGTCCTCATACCTCAATCCTCAACCTCAGCCCTCATCCTCAAACCTCAACCCTCAATCCTCAATCCTCAATCTTCAACCCTCAATACTCAACATTCAATAATCAATCCTCAATTCTCAATCCTCAATCCTCAATCCTCAATCCCCAATCCTCAATCTTCAGTCCACAATCCTCAATCCTCAATCCTCAACCCTCAATCTTCAATACTCAATACTCAATCTTCAATCCTCAATCCTCAATCCTCAACCCTCAATCCTCAGTCCTCAAACCTCAATCCCGAATCCTCAATCCTGAATCCTCAATCTTCAGCCCTCAGTCCTCAAAGATCAATTGTCAATCCTCAATCCTCAATAGAATATCCTCAATTCACAGTTTTCAATACTGAACCCCATTCTTCAATCTTCAAATCTCAATCCACAAACATCAATTCTCATCACTCAACCATCAACACCCAGTCCTCAATCATCAATCCTCAATCCTCAATCCTCAATCTTCAATCCTCAACACTCAATACTCAATCCTCAATTCTCAGTCCTCAATACTCAATCCTCTATCCTCAATCGTCAATCCACAATCCCCAATCCTCAACCTTCAATCCTCAATCCTCAATCTTCAATCCTCAATCCTCAATATTCAACACACAACCCTCAACCATCAATCCTCTATTCTCAATACTCAATAGAATATCCTGAATTCTCATGGTTCAATACTCAATCCACAAAATTCAATAATCAAATCTCAATCCTCAAACATCAATTCTCAACACTCAATCCTCAAGACTCAGTCCTCTCTCTTCAATCCTCCATCCTCAATCCTCAACCCTCAATTCTCAGTCATCAATACTCAATCTGCAATACCCAATCCTCAATCCTCAATCCTCAATCCACAATCCTCAATTCTCAACCCTCAATCCTCATTCCTCAAACCTCAATCCTCAACCCTCAGCCCTCATCCTCAATTCTCAATTCTCAATCCTCAATCCTCAATCCCCAACCTTCAATCCTCAATAATCAATCTCCAATCCTAGATCCTCAATCCCCAATCTTCAATCCTTAATCCTCACCCTTCAATCCTCATTCCCAAATCTTCAATCTTCAATCCTCAATGCTCAATCCTCAATCCTCAATCATCATTCCTCAATCCTCAGCCCTCAACCCTCAAACCTCAATCCTCAACCGTCAGTCCTCGTCCTCAATCGTCAACCCTCAATCCTCAATCCTCAATCCTCAGTCCTCAATCCTCAATCTACAATCCTCAATACTCAGTCTTCAATCCTCAACCCTCAATGCTCAATCCTCAGTCCTCATTCTTCAATCCTCAATACACAATCCTCAATATTCAATGCTCAATCCTCAATCCTCAATCCTCAATTCTCAATCCTCAATCCTCAATCCTCAATATTCAACACTCAAGCCTCAATCATCAATCCTCAATTCTCAATACTCAATAGAGTATCCTGAATTCTCATGGTTCAATACTCAATCCACAATATTCAATAATCAAATCTCAATCCTCAAACATCCATTCTCAACACTCAATACTCAACACTCAGTCCTCTCTCTTCAATCCTCAATACTCAACCCTCAATCCTCAAGCGTCAATCCTCAATCCTCTATCCTCAACCCTCAATCCTCAGTCCTCAAACCTCAATCCCGAATCCTCAATCCTGAATCCTCCACCTTCAGCCCTCAGTCCTCAAAAATCAATTGTCAATCCTCAATGCTCAATAGAATATCCTCAATTCACAGTTTTCAATACTGAACCCCATCCTTCAATCTTCAAATCTCAATCCACAAACATCAATCCTCATAACTCAACCATCAACACCCAGTCCTCAATCTTCAATCCTCAATCCTCAATCCTCAACCTTCAATCCTCAATACTCAATACTCAATCATCAATCCTCAATTCTCAGTCCTCAATACTCAATCCTCAATCGTCAATCCTCAATCCCCAATCCTCAATCTTCAATCCTCAATTCTCAATAATCAATCCTCAATCCTCAATATTCAACACACAACCCTCAACCGTCAATCCTCAACACTCAACCATCAATCCTCAATTCTCAATACTCAATAGAATATCCTGAATTCTCATGGTTCAATACGCAATCCACAAAATTCAATAATCAAGTCTCAATCCTCAAACATCAATTCTCAACACTCAATCCTCAATACTCAGTCCTCTCTCTTCAATCCTCCATCCTCAATCCTCAACCCTCAATCCTCAGTCATCAATACTCAATCTTCAATACTCAATCCTCAATCCTCAATCATCAACCCTCAATCTTCAATCCTCAACCCTCAATCCTCATTCCTCAAACCTCAATCCTCAACTCTCAGCCCTCATCCTCAATTCTCAATCCTCAATACCCAATCCTCAATCTTCAATCCTCAATCCTCAATCCTCAATCCTCAATCCTCAATCCTCAATCTTCAATCCTTAATCCTCACCCTTCAATCCTCATTCCCCAATCTTCAATCTTCAATCCTCAATGCTCAATCCTCAATCCTCAATCATCATTCCTCAATCCTCAGCCCTCAACCCTCAAACCTCAATCCTCAACCGTCAGTCCTCGTCCTCAATCGTCAACCCTCAATCCTCAATCCTCAATCCTCAGTCCTCAATCCTCAATCTACAATCCTCAATACTCAGTCTTCAATCCTCAACCCTCAATGCTCAATCCTCAGTCCTCATTCTTCAATCCTCAATACACAATCCTCAATATTCAATGCTCAATCCTCAATCCTCAATCCTCAATTCTCAATCCTCAATCCTCAATCCTCAATATTCAACACTCAAGCCTCAATCATCAATCCTCAATTCTCAATACTCAATAGAGTATCCTGAATTCTCATGGTTCAATACTCAATCCACAATATTCAATAATCAAATCTCAATCCTCAAACATCCATTCTCAACACTCAATACTCAACACTCAGTCCTCTCTCTTCAATCCTCAATACTCAACCCTCAATCCTCAAGCGTCAATACTCAATCCTCTATCCTCAACCCTCAATCCTCAGTCCTCAAACCTCAATCCCGAATCCTCAATCCTGAATCCTCCACCTTCAGCCCTCAGTCCTCAAAAATCAATTGTCAATCCTCAATGCTCAATAGAATATCCTCAATTCACAGTTTTCAATACTGAACCCCATCCTTCAATCTTCAAATCTCAATCCACAAACATCAATCCTCATAACTCAACCATCAACACCCAGTCCTCAATCTTCAATCCTCAATCCTCAATCCTCAACCTTCAATCCTCAATACTCAATACTCAATCCTCAATCCTCAATTCTCAGTCCTCAATAATCAATCCTCAATCGTCAATCCTCAATCCCCAATCCTCAATCTTCAATCCTCAATTCTCAATAATCAATCCTCAATCCTCAATATTCAACACACAACCCTCAACCGTCAATCCTCAACACTCAACCATCAATCCTCAATTCTCAATACTCAATAGAATATCCTGAATTCTCATGGTTCAATACGCAATCCACAAAATTCAATAATCAAGTCTCAATCCTCAAACATCAATTCTCAACACTCAATCCTCAATACTCAGTCCTCTCTCTTCAATCCTCCATCCTCAATCCTCAACCCTCAATCCTCAGTCATCAATACTCAATCTTCAATACTCAATCCTCAATCCTCAATCATCAACCCTCAATCTTCAATCCTCAACCCTCAATCCTCATTCCTCAAACCTCAATCCTCAACTCTCAGCCCTCATCCTCAATTCTCAATCCTCAATACCCAATCCTCAATCTTCAATCCTCAATCCTCAATCCTCAATCCTCAATCCTCAATCCTCAATCCTCAATCCACAGACCTCAAACAGCAATGCTCAACCCTCAGCCCTCGTCCTCAGTCCACAACCGTCAATCCTCAATCCTCAATCTTCAATCATCAATATTCAATCTTCAGTCCTCAGTCCTCAATCTTCAATCCTCAATACTCAACCTTCAATAATCAATCCTCAATTCTCAATCCTCAATACTCAATCCTCAATCGTCAATCCTCAGTCCTCAGTCCTCAAACCTCAATCCTCAATCCTCAGCCCTCATCCTCAATCCTCAATCCTCAATCCTCAATCCTCAATCCTCAATCTTCAATCCTCAATACTCAACCTTCAATAATCAATCCTCAATTCTCAATCCTCAATACTCAATCCTCAATCGTCAATCCTCAATCCCCAATCCTCAATCTTCAGTCCACAATCCTCAATCCTCAATCCTCAACCCTCAATCTTCAATACTCAATACTCAATCTTCAATCCTCAATCCTCAATCCTCAATCCTCAATCCTCAGTCCTCAATCCTCAATCTACAATCCTCAATACTCAGTCTTCAATCCTCAATCCTCAATGCTCAATCCTCAGTCCTCATTCTTCAATCCTCAATACACAATCCTCAATATTCAATGCTCAATCCTCAATCCTCAATCCTCAATTCTCAATCCTCAATCCTCAATCCTCAATATTCAACACTCAAGCCTCAATCATCAATCCTCAATTCTCAATACTCAATAGAGTATCCTGAATTCTCATGGTTCAATACTCAATCCACAATATTCAATAATCAAATCTCAATCCTCAAACATCATTTCTCAACACTCAATCCTCAATACTCAGTCCTCTCTCTTCAATACTCCACCCTCAATCCTCAATCCTCAAGCGTCAATCCTCAATCCTCAATCCTCATCCCTCAATCCTCAGTCCTCAAACCTCAATCCGGAATCCTAAACCTTGAATCCTCAGCCTTCAGCCGTCGGTCCTCAACAATCAATTGTCAATCCCCAATACTCAGTAGAATATCCTCAATTCACAGTTTTCATTACTCAATACTCAATCTGCAATCTTCATATCTCTATCCACAAACATCAATACTCATCACTCAACCCTCAACACTCAGTCCTCAATCCTCAATATTCAATCCTTAATCCTCAAACCTCAATCCACAATCCTCAACATTCAATCCTCAATACTCAATCTTCAATGCTCATTCCTCAATCCTCAATCCTCAATTCTCAATCCTCAATCGTCAATCTTCAATCCTCTATACTCGATCTTCAACCCTCAATCCTCAATTCTCAATTCTCAATCCTCAATCCTCAATCCTCAATATTCAATACACAACCCTCAAACATCAATCCTCAGTACTCAATCGTCAGTCTTCAATCCTCAATACTCAATCTTCAATCCTCAATCCTCAATCCTCAATCCTCACTCTTCAATCCTCAATACCCAATCCTCAATCCTCAATCCTCAATCCTCAGTCATGAATCCTCAATCTTCAATACACAAACCTCAATCATCAATCCTCAAGCCTCAATCCTCATTCCTCATTCCTCAATCCTTAATCCTCAATCCTCAGTCCGCAATAATCAACATTCAATACTCCATACTCAATCTTCAATCCTCAATCCTCAATCATCAATCCTCAATCCTCAATCCTCAGTCATCAATACTCAATCTTCAATACCCAATCCTCAATCCTCAATCCTCAATCCTCAATACTCGATCTTCAATCCTCAATCCTCAATCCTCAATACTCAACCCTCAGCCCTCATCCTCAAACCTCAATCCTGAATCCTCAAACCTCAATCTTCAATCCTCAATACTCAGCCTTCAATCCTCAACCCTGAATCCTCAATCCTCAATCCTCAATCCTCAATTCTCAATCCTCAATCCTCAACCCTCAGCCCTCATCCTCAATCCTCAATCCTGAATCCTCAATCCTCAATCCTCAATCTTCAATCCTCAATACTCAATCCTCAATCCTCAATCCTCAATCCTCAATACACAATCTTCAATCCTCAATCCTCAATCCCCAATCCTCAATCCTCAATCCTCGATGCTCAATCCTCAGACATCAATCCTCAATCTTCAATACTCAATCGTCAATCCTCAGTCCTCAATTCTCAGTCCTCAATCCTCGTTCCTCAAACCTCAATCCTCAACCCTCAGTCCTCATCCTCAATTCCCAATTCTCAATCCTCAAACCTCAATCTTCAATCCTCAATACTCAATCCTCAATCCTCAATACGCAACCATCAATCCTCAATTCTCAATACTCAATCTAATATCCTGAATTCTCAGTATTCAATACTCAAACCTCAACGCTCAACCCTCAGCCCTCATCCTCCATCCTCAATCCTCAATCCTCAAACCTCAATCTTCAATCCTCAATCCTCAATCCTCAATCCTCAATCCTCAATCCGCAATCATCAATCCTCAATCTTCAACACTCAATCCTCAATCCTCAATCCTCAATCTTCAATCCTCAATCCTAAATCCTCGATCCTCAATCCTCAATCCTCAATCCTCAATCCTCAATATTCAATACACAACCCTCAAACATCAACCCTCAGTACTCAACCGTCAGTCTTCAATCCTCAATACTCAATCTTCGATTCACAATCCTCAATCCTCAATCCTCAATCCCAATCCTCAATCTTCAATCCTCAATCGTCAATCCTCAATCCTCAATCCTCAATCCGCAATCATCAATCCTCAATCTTCAACACTCAATCCTCAATCCTCAATCCTCAATCTTCAATCCTCAATCCTAAATCCTCGATCCTCAATCCTCAATATTCAATACACAACCCTCAAACATCAACCCTCAGTACTCAATCGTCAGTCTTCAATCCTCAATACTCAATCTTCAATCCTCAATCCTCAATCCTCAATCCTCATTCTTCAATCCTCAATACCAAATCCTCAATCTTCAATCCTCAATCCCCAATCCTCAATCCTTGATCCTCAATCTTCAATCCTCAATCCCCAGTCCAAAATCTTCAATCCTCAATGCTAAATCCTCAATCCTAAATCCTCAGTCATCAGTCCTCAATCCTCAATCCCCAAACCTGAGTCCTCAACCGTCAGTCGTCGTCCTCAAACCTCAATCCCGAATCCTCAATCCTGAATCGTCAATCTTCAGCCCTCAGTCCTCAACAATCAATTGTCAATCCTCAGTCCCCATTAGAATATCCTCAATTCACAGTTTTCAGTACTCAATCCCCAATCTTCAATCTTCAAATCTCAGTCTACAAACATCAATTCGCATCACTCAAAACTCAACACTCAGTCCTCAATCTTCATTCCTCAATCCTCAATCCTCGATCTTTAATCCTCAATACTCAATCTTCAATCCTCAATCCTCAATTCTCAATCCTCAGTCCTCAATCCTCAATCGCCAATACTCAATCCCCAATCCTCAATCTTCAATCCTCAGTCCTCAGTCCTCAATCATCAATACTCAACGATCAATCCTCAATAATCAACCTTCAATCCTCAACCCTCAATCCTCAAACCACATTCCTCAATCCCCAATCCTCAACCTTCAATCCTCAATCCTCAATCTTCAATCCTCAATCCTCAATATTCAACACACAACCCTCAACCATCAATCCTCTATTCTCAATACTCAATAGAATATCCTGAATCCTCATGGTTCAATACTCAATCCACAAAATTCAATAATCAAATCTCAATCCTCAAACATCAATTCTCAACACTCAATCCTCAAGACTCAGTCCTCTCTCTTCAATCCTCCATCCTCAATCCTCAACCCTCAATTCTCAGTCATCAATACTCAATCTGCAATACCCAATCCTCAATCGTCAATCCTCAATCCTCAATCCTCAGTCATCAATCCTCAATCTTCAATACTCAATCCTCAATCCTCAATCCTCAATCCTCAATCCTCAATCCTCAGTCGTCAATCCTCATTCTTCAATCCTCAATACCCAATCCTATATCCTCAATCCTAAATCCTCAATTCTCAATCCTCAATCCTCAGTCCTCAGTCCTCAAACCTCAGTCCTCAAACCTCAGCCATCATCCTCAATCGTCAATCCTCGTTCCTCAATCCTCAATCCTCAATCTTCAATCCTCCATACTCAATCTTCAATCCTCAATCCTCAATCATCAATCCTCAATCCTCAATCCTCAGTCATGAATCCTCAATCTTCAATACTCAATCCTCAATCATCAATCCTCAATCCTCAATCCTCATTCCTCATTCCTCAATCCTTAATCCTCAATCCTCTGTCCGCAATCCTCAACATTCAATACTCAATCTTCAATACTCAATCCTCTATCCTCAATCCTCAATCCTCAATCCTCAATACTCAACCTTCAATCCTCCATACTCAATCTTCAATCCTCAATCCTCAATCATCAATCCTCAATCCTCAATCCTCCGTCATCAATCCTCAATCTTCAATACTCAATCCTCAATCCTCAATACTCGATCTTCAATCCTCAATCCTCAATCCTCAATCCTAAACCCTCAGCCCTCACCCTCAAACCTCAATCCTGAATCCTCAAACCTCAATCTTCAATCATCAATCCTCAATCCTCAATCCTCAATTCTCAATCCTCAATGCTCAATCCTCAATCTTCAATCCTCAATCCCGAATCCTCAATCTTCAATCCTCAATCCTCAATCCTCAATCCTCAATCCTCAATATTCAATCCTCAATACTCAATATTCAATCCTCAATACTCAATCCTCAATCCTCAATCCTCAATCCTCAATCCTCAATCTTCAATCATCCATACTCAAACTGCAATCCTCAATCCTCAGTCCTCACACCTCAATCCTCATTCTTCGACCCTCAATACCGAATCCTCAATCTTCAATCCTCAATCCTCAATTCTCAATACTCATTCTTCAGTCCCCAATACGCAATCTTCAATCTTCAATCCTCAATACTTAATCCTCAATTCTCCATCCTCAATCCTCAATCCTCAGACATCAAACATCAATACTCAACCCTCAATCCTCGTCCTCAATCCACATCCCTCAATCCTCGATCCTCAAACTTCAATCATCAATACTCAATCTTCAATCCTCAATCCTCAAACCTCAAGCATGAATACTCAACCCCCAGTCCTCGTCCTCAATCCACAACCCTCAATCCTCGATCCTCAATCTTCAATACTCAACCCTCAATCCTCAATGCTCAATCCTCAATACCCAATCCTCAATCTTCAACCCTCAATCCTCAATACTCAATCCTCAATCCTCAATCCTGAATCCTCAATCCTGAATCCTCAATCTTCAGCCCACAGTCCTCAACTATCAGTTGTCAATCCTCAATCCTCAATAGAATATCCTCACTTCACAGGATTCAATACTCAATACTCAACCTGCAATCTTCAAATCTCTATCCACAAACATCAATTCTCATCACTCAACCCTCAATACTCAGTCCCCAATCCTCAATCTTCAACCCTCAATCCTCAATCCTCAATCCTCAATCCTCAATCCTCAATCTTCAATCTTCAATCCTCAATACTCAATCCTCAATCCTCAACCCTCAATCCTCAATCCTAATTCTTCAATCCTCAATACCCAATCCTCAATCTTCAGTCCTCAATCCTCAATCTACAATCCTCAATACCCAGTCTTCAATCCTCAATCCTCAATCCTCAATCCTCAATCCTCATTCTTCAATCCTCAATACACAATCCTCAATCTTCAGTCCACAATACTCGATCCTCAATCTTCAGTCCACAATCCTCAATCCTCAATCCTCAACCCTCAATCTTCAATACTCAATACTCAATCTTCAATCCTCAATCCTCAATCCTCAACCCTCAATCCTCAGTCCTCAAACCTCAATCCCGAATCCTCAGTCCTGAGTCCTCAATCTTCAGCCCTCAGTCCTCAAAGATCAATTGTCAATCCTCAATCCTCAACAGAATATCCTCAATTCACAGTTTTCAATACTGAACCCCATTCTTCAATCTTCAAATCTCAATCCACAAACATCAATTCTCATCACTCAACCATCAACACCCAGTCCTCAATCTTCAATCCTCAATCCTCAATCCTCAATCTTCAATCCTCAAAACTCAATACTCAATCCTCAATTCTCAGTCCTCAATACTCAATCCTCTATCCTCAATCGTCAATCCACAATCCCCAATCCTCAACCTTCAATCCTAAATCCTCAATCCTCAATCCTCAATCCTCAATATTCAACACACAACCCTCAACAATCAATCCTCTATTCTCAATACTCAATAGAATATCCTGAATTCTCATGGTTCAATACTCAATCGACAAAATTCAATAATCAAATCTCAATCCTCAAACATCAATTCTCAACACTCAATCCTCAATACTCAGTCCTCTCTCTTCAATCCTCCATCCTCAATCCTCAACCCTCAATTCTCAGTCACCAATACTCAATCTGCAATACCCAGTCCTCAATCCTCAATCCTCAATCCTCAGTCCTCAACTCTCAACCCTCAATCCTCATTCCTCAAACCTCAATCCTCAACCCTCAGCCCTCATCCTCAATTCTAATTCTCAATCCTCAATCCTCAATCCCCAATCTTCAATCCTCAATAATCAATCTCCAATCCTAGATCATCAATCCCCAATCTTCAATCCTTAATCCTCAACCTTCAATCCTCATTCCCCAGTCCTCAATCTTCAATCCTCAATGCTCAATCCTCTATCCTCAATCATCATTCCTCAATCCCCAGCCCTCAACCCTGAAACCTCAATCCTCAACCGTCAGTCCTCGTCCTCAATCGTCAACCCTCAATCCTCAATCCTCAATCTTCAATCCTCAATACTCAATATTCAATACTCAATCCTCAATCTTCAATCCTCAATCTTCAATCCTCAATCCTCAATCCTCAATCCTCAGTCCTCATTCTTCAATCCTCAATACCCAATCCTCAATCTTCAATCCTCTATCCTCAATCCTAAATCCTCAATTCTCAATCCTCAATCCTCAGTCCTCAGTCCTCAAACCTCAATCCTCAATCCTCAGCCCTCATCCTCAATCCTCAATCCTCAATCCTCAATCCTCAATCCTCAATCTTCAATCCTCAATACTCAACCTTCAATAATCAATCCTCAATTCTCAATCCTCAATACTCAATCCTCAATCGTCAATCCTCAATCCCCAATCCTCAATCTTCAGTCCACAATCCTCAATCCTCAATCCTCAACCCTCAATCCTCAATACTCAATACTCAATCTTCAATCCTCAATCCTCAATCCTCAATCCTCAATCCTCAGTCCTCAACCCTCAATCTACAATCCTCAATACTCAGTCTTCAATCCTCAATCCTCAATGCTCAATCCACAGTCCTCATTCATCAATCCTCAATACACAATCCTCAATATTCAATGCTCAATCCTCAATCCTCAATCCTCAATTCTCAATCCTCAATCCTCAATCCTCAATATTCAACACTCAAGCCTCAATCATCAATCCTCAATTCTCAATACTCAATAGAGTATCCTGAATTCTCATGGTTCAATCCTCAATCCACAATATTCAATAATCAAATCTCAATCCTCAAACATCCATTCTCAACACTCAATACTCAACACTCAGTCCTCTCTCTTCAATCCTCCATACTCAACCCTCAATCCTCAAGCGTCAATCCTCAATCCTCTATCCTCAACCCTCAATCCTCAGTCCTCAAACCTCAATCCCGAATCCTCAATCCTGAATCCTCCATCTTCAGCCCTCAGTCCTCAAAAATCAATTGTCAATCCTCAATGCTCAATAGAATATCCTCAATTCACAGTTTTCAATACTGAACCCCATCCTTCAATCTTCAAATCTCAATCCACAAACATCAATCCTCATCACTCAACCATCAACACCCAGTCCTCAATCTTCAATCCTCAATCCTCAATCCTCAACTTTCAAGCCTCAATACTCAATACTCAATCCTCAATCCTCAATTCTCAGTCCTCAATACTCAATCCTCAATCGTCATTCCTCAATCCCCAATCCTCAATCTTCAATCCTTAATTCTCAATCCTCAATCCTCAATCCTCAATATTCAACACACAACCCTCAACCGTCAATCCTCAACACTCAACCATCAATCCTCAATTCTCAATACTCAATAGAATATCCTGAATTCTCATGGTTCAATACGCAATCCACAAAATTCAATAATCAAGTCTCAATCCTCAAACATCAATTCTCAATCCTCAATCCTCAATACTCAATCTTCAATCCTCAATCCCCAATCATCAATCCTCAATCCTCAATCCTCAATCCTCAATCCACAGACCTCAAACAGCAATGCTCAACCCTCAGTCCTCGTCCTCAGTCCACAACCGTCAATCCTCAATCCTCAATCTTCAATCATCAATATTCAATCTTCAGTTCTCAATCCTCAATCCTCAATCCTCAATCCTCAATCCTCAATGTTCAATCCCCTATACCCAAACCTCAATCTTCAACCCTCAATCCTCAATACTCAATCCTCAATCCTCATTCTTCAGTCCTCAGTCCTCAATCTTCAATCCTCAATACTCAACCTTCAATAATCAATCCTCAATTCTCAATCCTCAATACTCAATCCTCAATCGTCAATCCTCAATCCCCAATCCTCAATCTTCAGTCCACAATCCTCAATCCTCAATCCTCAACCCTCAATCTTCAATACTCAATCTTCAATCCTCAATCCTCAATCCTCAAACCTCAAGCATGAATACTCAACCCCCAGTCCTCGTCCTCAATCCACAACCCTCAATCCTCGATCCTCAATCTTCAATACTCAACACTCAATCCTCAATGCTCAATCCTCGATACACAATCCTCAATCTTCAACCCTCAATCCACAATCCTCAATCCCCAATCCTCAATCCTCAATCCTCATTCCACAAACCTCAATCCTGAATCCTCAATCCTGAATCCTCAATCTTCAGCCCACAGTCCTCAACTATCAGTTGTCAATCCTCAATCCTCAATAGAATATCCTCACTTCACAGGATTCAATACTCAATACTCAACCTGCAATCTTCAAATCTCTATCCACAAACATCAATTCTCATCACTCAACCCTCAATACTCAGTCCCCAATCCTCAATCTTCAACCCTCAATCCTCAATCCTCAATCCTCAAACCTCAATCCTCAATCTTCAATCCTCAATACTCAATCCTCAATCCTCAATCCTCAATCCTCAATCCTCATTCTTCAATCCTCAATACCCAATCCTCAATCTTCAGTCCTCAATCCTCAATCCTCAATCCTCAATTCTCAATCCTCAACCCCAGTCCTCAGTCCTCAAACCTCAATCCTCAATCCTCAGCCCTCATCCTCAATCCTCAATCCTCAATCCTCAACCCTCAAGCGTCAATCCTCAATCCTCAATCCTGAAACCTCAATCCACAGTCCTCAAACCTCAATCCGGAATCCTCAATCTTGAATCCTGTACCTTCAGCCGTTGGTCCTCAACAATCTATCGTCAATCCCCAATCCTCAATAGAATATCCTCAATTCACAGTTTTCAATACTCAATCCCCATTCTTCAATCTTCAAATCTCAATCCACAAACATCAATTCTCATCACTCAACCCTCAGCACTCAGTCCTCAATCTTCAATCCACAATCCTCAATCCTCAATCTTCAATCCTCAATCCTCAATTCTCAATCCTCAATACTCAATCTTCTACCCTCAATCCTCAATCCTCAATCCTCAATCCTCAATCCTCATTCTTCAGTCCTCAGTCCTCAATCTTCAATCCTCAATACTCAACCTTCAATAATCAATCCTCAATTCTCAATCCTCAATACTCAATCCTCAATCGTCAATCCTCAATCCCCAATCCTCAATCTTCAGTCCACAATCCTCAATCCTCAATCCTCAACCCTCAATCTTCAATACTCAATACTCAATCTTCAATCCTCAATCCTCAATCCTCAAACCTCAAGCATGAATACTCAACCCTCAGACCTCGTCCTCAATCCACAACCCTCAATCCTCGATCCTCAATCTTCAATACTCAACCCTCAATCCTCAATGCTCAATCCTCAATACCCAATCCTCAATCTTCAACCCTCAATCCACAATCCTCAATCCCCAATCCTCAATCCTCAATCCTCATTCCACAAACCTCAATCCTGAATCCTCAATCCTGAATCCTCAATCTTCAGCCCACAGTCCTCAACTATCAGTTGTCAATCCTCAATCCTCAATAGAATATCCTCACTTCACAGGATTCAATACTCAATACTCAACCTGCAATCTTCAAATCTCTATCCACAAACATCAATTCTCATCACTCAACCCTCAATACTCAGTCCCCAATCCTCAATCTTCAACCCTCAATCCTCAATCCTCAATCCTCAATCCTCAATCCTCAATCCTCAATCTTCAATCCTCAATACTCAATCCTCAATCCTCAATCCTCAATCCTCAATCCTCATTCTTCAATCCTCAATACCCAATCCTCAATCTTCAGTCCTCAATCCTCAATCCTCAATCCTCAATTCTCAATCGTCAACCCCAGTCCTCAGTCCTCAAACCTCAATCCTCAATCCTCAGCCCTCATCCTCAATCCTCAATCCTCAATCCTCAACCCTCAAGCGTCAATCCTCAATAATCAATCTTCAATCCTCAATCCTCAATATTCAATCCTCAATACTCAATATTCAATCCTCAATCCTCAATCCTCAATCCTCAATCCTCAATCCCCAATCCTCAATCTTCAATCATCCATACTCAAACTGCAATCCTCAATCCTCAGTTCTCACTCCTCAATCCTCACTCTTCAACCCTCAATAGCGAATCCTCAATCTTCAATCCTCAATCCTCAATCCCCAATTCTCAATCCTCAATCCTCAGTCCTCAGCCCTCAAACGTCAATCCTCAACCCTCAGCCCTCATCCTCATTCCTCAATCCTCAATGCTCAATCCTCAATCTTCAATCCTCTATAATCAATCTTCAATCCTCAATCCTCAATCCTCAATCCTCAGACCACAAACCTGAATCCTGAATCCTCAATCCTGAATCCTCAATCTTCAGCACTGGGTCCTCAACAATCAGTTGTCAATCCTCAATCCCCAATAGAATATCCTCAATTCAGAATTTTCAAAACTCAATACTCAACCTGCAGTCTTCAGATCTCTATCCACAAACATCAATTCTCATCACTCAACCCTTAATACTCAGTCCCCAATCCTCAATCTTCAATCCTCAATCCTCAATCCTCAATCCTCAATCTTAATCTTCAATACTCAATACTCAATCTTCAGTCCTCAATCCTCAATCCTTAATCCTCAGTTCTCAACCTTCAATCCTCAATACTCAATCTTCAATCCTCAATCCTCAATCCTCAATCCTCAATCATCAATCCTGAATCCTAAATCGTCAATCTTCAATCCTCAATACTCAATCTTCAATCCTCAATCCTCAATTCTCAATCTTCAATCCTCAGTACCAAATCCTCAATCTCCAATACACAATCCTCAATCCTCAATCTTCAATCCTCAATACTCAATCTTCAATCATCAATCCTCAATCCTCAATTCTCAATACTCATTCTTCAGTCCCCAATACCCAATCCTCAATCTTCAATCCTCAATCCTTAATCCTCAATTCTCAATCCTCAATCCTCAATCCTCAGACATCAAACATCAATACTCAACCCTCAATCCTCGTCCTCAATCCACAACCCTCAATCCTCGATCCTCAAACTTCAATCATCAATATTCAATCTTCAATCCTCAATCCTCAATCCTCAATCTTCAATCCTCAATCCTCAATCCTCAGCCCTCATCCTCAACCCTGAATCCTCAATCCTCAACCCTCAAGCGTCAATCCTCAATCCTCAATCCTGAACCCTCAATCCACAGTCCTCAAACCTCAATCCGGAATCCTCAATCTTGAATCCCGAACCTTCAGCCGTTGGTCCTCAGCAATATATCGTCAATCCACAATCCTCAATAGAATATCCTCAATTCACAGTTTTCAATACTCAATCCCCATTCTTCAATCTTCAAATCTCAATCCACAAACATCAATTCTCATCACTCAACCCTCAGCCCTAAGTCCTCAATCTTCAATCCACAATCCTCAATCCTCAATCTTCAATCCTCAATCCTCAATTCTCAATCCTCAATACTCAATCCTCAATCCTCAATCCTCAACCCTCAATCCTCAATCCTCAATCCTCAATCCTCATACTTCGATCCTCAATACCCAATCTTCAATCTTCAATCCTCAATCATCAATCCTCAATTCTCAATCCTTAATCCTCAATCCTCAGACCTCAAACATCAATACTCAACGCTCAGTCCTCGTCCTCAATCCTCAATCCTCAATCCTCAATCCTCAATCCTCAGTCCTCAACCCTCAATCCTGAATCCTCAATCCTGAATCCTCAATCTTCAGCCCTCAGTCCTCAGCCATCAATCCTCAATTCTCAATACTCAATAGAATATCCTGAATTCTCATGGTTCAATACTCAATCCACAAAATTCAATAATCAAATCTCAATCCTCAAACATCATTTCTCAACACTCAATCCTCAATACTCAGTCCTCTCTCTTCAATACTACACCCTGAATCCTCAATCCTCAAGCGTCAATCCTCAATCCTCAATCCTCATCCCTCAATCCTCAGTCCTCAAACCTCAATCCGGAATCCTAAACCTTGAATCCTCAGCCTTCAGCCGTCGGTCCTCAACAATCAATTGTCAATCCCCAATCCTCAGTAG
Source organism: Calliopsis andreniformis (assembly GCF_051401765.1). Taxonomy (NCBI): domain Eukaryota; kingdom Metazoa; phylum Arthropoda; class Insecta; order Hymenoptera; family Andrenidae; genus Calliopsis; species Calliopsis andreniformis. The sequence goes on along the minus strand of NW_027480613.1, from coordinate 692,307 downwards.
AATATCCTCAATTCACAGTTTTCATTACTCAATACTCAATCTGCAATCTTCAAATCTCTATCCACAAACATCAATACTCATCACTCAACCCTCAACACTCAGTCCTCAATCCTCAATATTCAATCCTTAATCCTCAATCCTCAATCCACAATCCTCAACATTCAATCCTCAATACTCAATCTTCAATGCTCATTCGTCAATCCTCAATCCTCAATACTCAATCCTCAATCGTCAATCTTCAATCCTCTATACTCGATCTTCAACCCTCAATCCTCAATCCTCAATCCTCGATCCTCAATATTCAACACACAACCCTCAATATTCAACACTCAAGCCTCAAACATCAATCCTCAATACCCAATCATCAATCCTCAATTCTCAAAACTCAATAGAATATCCTGAATTCTCATGGTTCAATACTCAATCCACAATATTCAATAATCAAATCTCAATCCTCAAACATCAATTCTCAACACTCAATACTCAACACTCAGTCCTCTCTCTTCAATCCTCCATCCTCGACCTTCAATCCTCAAGCGTCAATCCTCAATCCTCAATCCTCAATCCTCAATCCTCAGTCCTCAAACCTCAATCCCGAATCCTCAATTCTGAATCCTCTATCTTCAGCCCTCAGTCCTCAAAAATCAATTGTCAATCCTCAATCCTCAACAGAATATCCTCAATTCGCAGTTTTCAATACTGAACCCCATTCTTCAATCTTCAAATCTCAATCCACAAACATCAATCCTCATCACTCAACCATCAACACCCAGTCCTCAATTTTCGATCCTCAATCCTCAATCCTCAATCTTCAATCCTCAATACTCAATCCTCAATCCTCAATACTCAATTCTCAGTCCTCAATCCTCAATCTTCAATCCTCAATCATCAATATTCAACAGTCAAGCCTCAAACATCAATCCTCAATACTCAATCATCAATCCTCAATTCTCAATACTCAATAGAATATGCTGAACTCTCATGGTTCAATACTCAATCCACAATATTCAATAATCAAATCTCAATCCTCAAACATCAATTCTCAACACTCAATACTCAACACTCAGTCCTCTCTCTTCAATCCTCCATCCTCAACCCTCAATCTTCAAGCGTCAATCCTCAATCCTCAATCCTCAACCCTCAATCCTCAGTCCTCAAACCTCAATCCCGAATCCTCAATCCTGAATCCTCTACCTTCAGCCCTCAGTCCTCAAAAATCAATTGTCAATCCTCAATCCTCAACAGAATATCCTCAATTCGCAGTTTTCAATACTGAACCCCATTCTTCAATCTTCAAATCTCAACCCACAAACATCAATCCTCATCACTCAACCATCAACACCCAGTCCTCAATCTTCAATCCTCAATCCTCTATCCTCAATCTTCAATCCTCAATACTCAATACTCAATCCTCAATACTCAATTCTCAGTCCTCAATACTCAATCCTCAGTCGTCAATCCTCAATCCCCAATCCTCAATCTTAAATCCTCAATCCTCAATCCTCAGCCCTCATCCTCAATCCTCAATCCTCAATCCTCAACCCACAAGCGTCAATCCTCAATCCTCAATCCTGAACCCTCAATCCACAGTCCTCAAACCTCAATCCGGAATCCTCAATCTTGAATCCTGAACCTTCAGCCGTTGGTCCTCAGCAATCTATCGTCAATCCACAATCCTCAATAGAATATCCTCAATTCACAGTTTTCAATACTCAATCCCCATTCTTCAATCATCAAATCTCAATCCACAAACATCAATTCTCATCACTCAACCCTCAGCACTCAGTCCTCAATCTTCAATCCACAATCCTCAATCCTCAATCTTCAATCCTCAATCCTCAATTCTCAATCCTCAATACTCAATCCTCAATCCTCAATCCTCAATCCTCAATCCTCAATCCTCAATCCTCAATCCTCAATCCTCATACTTCGATCCTCAATACCCAATCTTCAATCTTCAATCCTCAATCATCAATCCTCAATTCTCAATCCTTAATCCTCAATCCTCAGACCTCAAACATCAATACTCAACGCTCAGTCCTCGTCCTGAATCCTCAACCCTCAATCCTCAATTCTCAATCCTCAGTCCTCAACCCTCAATCCTGAATCCTCAATCCTGAATCCTCAATCTTCAGCCCTCAGTCCTCAGCCATCAATCCTCAATTCTCAATACTCAAGAGAATATCCTGAATTCTCATGGTCCAATACTCAATCCACAAAATTCAATAATCAAATCTCAATCCTCAAACATCATTTCTCAACACTCAAACCTCAATACTCAGTCCTCTCTCTTCAATACTCCACCCTCAATCCTCAATCCTCAAGCGTCAATCCTCAATCCTCAATCCTCATCCCTCAATCCTCAGTCCTCAAACCTCAATCCGGAATCCTAAACCTTGAATCCTCAGCCTTCAGCCGTCGGTCCTCAACAAACAATTGTCAATCCCCAATCCTCAGTAGAATATCCTCAGTTCACAGTTTTCATTACTCAATACTCAATCTGCAATCTTCAAATCTCTATCCACAAACATCAATACTCATCACTCAACCCTCAACACTCAGTCCTCAATCCTCAATATTCAATCCTTAATCCTCAATCCTCAATCCACAATCCTCAACATTCAATCCTCAATACTCAATCTTCAATGCTCATTCCTCAATCCTCAATCCTCAATTCTCAATCCTCAATCGTCAATCTTCAATCCTCTATACTCGATCTTCAACCCTCAATCCTCAATCCTCAATCCTCGATACTCAATATTCAACACACAACCCTCAATATTCAACACTCAAGCCTCAAACATCAATCCTCAATACCCAATCATCAATCCTCAATTCTCAAAACTCAATAGAATACCCTGAATTCTCATGGTTCAATACTCAATCCACAATATTCAATAATCAAATCTCAATCCTCAAACATCAATTCTCAACACTCAATACTCAACACTCAGTCCTCTCTCTTCAATCCTCCATCCTCGACCCTCAATCCTCAAGCGTCAATCCTCAATCCTCAATCCTCAACCCTCAATCCTCAGTCCTCAAACATCAATCCCGAATCCTCAATTCTGAATCCTCTATCTTCAGCCCTCAGTCCTCAAAAATCAATTGTCAATCCTCAATCCTCAATAGAATATCCTCAATTCACAGTTTTCAATACTGAACCCCATTCTTCAATCTTCAAATCTCAATCCACAAACATCAATTCTCATCACTCAACCATCAACACCCAGTCCTCAATCTTCAATCCTCAATCCTCAATCCTCAACCTTCAATCCTCATAACTCAATACTCAGTCCTCAATCCTCAATTCTCAGTCCTCAATACTCATTCCTCTATCCTCAATCGTAAATCCTCAAAGCCCAATCCTCAATCTTCAATCCTCAATCCTCAATCCTCAATCCTCAATCCTCAATATTCAACACACAACCCTCAACCATCAATCCTCAATACTCAACCATCAATCCTCAATTCTCAATACTCAATAGAATATCCTGAATTCACATGGTTCAATACTCAATCCACAAAATTCAGTAATCAAATCTCAATCCTCAAACATCAATTCTCAACACTCAATCCTCAATACACAGTCCTCTCTCTTCAATCCTCCATCCTCAATCCTCAACCCTCAATTCTCAGTCATCAATACTCAATCTTCAATACACAATCCTCAATCCTCAATCCTCAATCCTCAATCCTCAATTCTCAACCCTCAATCCTCATTCCTCAAACCTCAATCCTCAACCCTCAGCCCTCATCCTCAATTCTCAATTCTCAATCCTCAATCCTCAATCCCCAATCTTCAATCCTCAATAATCAATCTCCAATCCTAGATCCTCAATCCCCAATCTTCAATCCTTAATCCTCAACCTTCAATCCTCATTCCCCAGTCCTCAATCTTCAATCCTCAATGCTCAATCCTCAATGCTCAATCCTCAATCCTCAATCATCATTCCTCAATCCTCAGCCCTCAACCCTCAAACCTCATTCCTCAACCGTCAGTCCTCGTCCTCAATCGTCAACCCTCAATCCTCAATCCTCAATCTTCAATCCTCAATACTCAATATTCAATACTCAATCCTCAATCCCGAATCCTCAATCCTGAATCCTCTATCTTCAGCCCTCAGTCCTCAAAAATCAATTGTCAATCCTCAATGCTCAATAGAATATCCTCAATTCACAGTTTTCAATACTGAACCCCATCCTTCAATCTTCAAATCTCAATCCACAAACATCAATTCTCATCACTCAACCATCAACACCCAGTCCTCAATCTTCAATCCTCAATCCTCAATCCTCAACCTTCAATCCTCAATACTCAATACTCAATCCTCAATCCTCAATTCTCAGTCCTCAATACTCAATCCTCAATCGTCAATCCTCAATCCCCAATCCTCAATCTTCAATCCTCAATTCTCAATCCTCAATCCTCAATCCTCAATATTCAACACACAACCCTCAACCATCAATCCTCAACACTCAACCATCAATCCTCAATTCTCAATACTCAATAGAACACCCTGAATACTCATGGTTCAATACTCAATCCACAAAATTCAATAATCAAGTCTCAATCCTCAAACATCAATTCTCAACACTCAATACTCAACACTCAGTCCTCTCTCTTCAATCCTCCATACTCAACCCTCAATCCTCAAGCGTCAATCCTCAATCCTCTATCCTCAACCCTCAATCCTCAATCCTCGATCCCCAATCCTCAATCTTCAGTCCACAATCGTCAATCCTCAATCCTCAACCCTCAATCTTCAATACTCAATACTCAATCTTCAATCCTCAATCCTCAATCCTCAATCCTCAATCCTCATTCTTCAATTCTCAATACCCAATCCTCAATCTTCAGTCCTCAATCCTCAATCCTCAATCCTCAATTCTCAATCCTCAACCCCAGTCCTCAGTCCTCAAACCTCAATCCTCAATCCTCAGCCCTCATCCTCAATCCTCAATCCTCAATCCTCAACCCTCAAGCGTCAATCCTCAATCCTCAATCCTGAAACCTCAATCCACAGTCCTCAAACCTCAATCCGGAATCCTCAATCTTGAATCCTGTACCTTCAGCCGTTGGTCCTCAACAATCTATCGTCAATCCCCAATCCTCAATAGAATATCCTCAATTCACAGTTTTCAATACTCAATCCCCATTCTTCAATCTTCAAATCTCAATCCACAAACATCAATTCTCATCACTCAACCCTCAGCACTCAGTCCTCAATCTTCAATCCACAATCCTCAATCCTCAATCTTCAATCCTCAATCCTCAATTCTCAATCCTCAATACTCAATCTTCAACCCTCAATCCTCAATCCTCAATCCTCAATCCTCAATCCTCATTCTTCAGTCCTCAGTCCTCAATCTTCAATCCTCAATACTCAACCTTCAATAATCAATCCTCAATTCTCAATCCTCAATACTCAATCCTCAATCGTCAATCCTCAATCCCCAATCCTCAATCTTCAGTCCACAATCCTCAATCCTCAATCCTAAACCCTCAATCTTCAATACTCAATACTCAATCTTCAATCCTCAATCCTCAATCCTCAAACCTCAAGCATGAATACTCAACCCTCAGACCTCGTCCTCAATCCACAACCCTCAATCCTCGATCCTCAATCTTCAATACTCAACCCTCAATCCTCAATGCTCAATCCTCAATACCCAATCCTCAATCTTCAACCCTCAATCCACAATCCTCAATCCCCAATCCTCAACCCTCAATCCTCATTCCACAAACCTCAATCCTGAATCCTCAATCCTGAATCCTCAATCTTCAGCCCACAGTCCTCAACTATCAGTTGTCAATCCTCAATCCTCAATAGAATATCCTCACTTCACAGGATTCAATACTCAATACTCAACCTGCAATCTTCAAATCTCTATCCACAAACATCAATTCACATCACTCAACCCTCAATACTCAGTCCCCAATCCTCAATCTTCAACCCTCAATCCTCAATCCTCAATCCTCAATCCTCAATCCTCAATCCTCAATCTTCAATCCTCAATACTCAATCCTCAATCCTCAATCCTCAATCCTCAATCCTCATTCTTCAATCCTCAATACCCAATCCTCAATCTTCAGTCCTCAATCCTCAATCCTCAATCCTCAATTCTCAATCCTCAACCCCAGTCCTCAGTCCTCAAACCACAATCCTAAATCCTCAGCCCTCATCCTCAATCCTCAATCCTCAATCCTCAACCCTCAAGCGTCAATCCTCAATAATCAATCTTCAATCCTCAATCCTCAATCTTCAATCCTCAATACTCAATATTCAATCCTCAATCCTCAATCCTCAATCCTCAATCCTCAATCCCCAATCCTCAATCTTCAATCATCCATACTCAAACTGCAATCCTCAATCCTCAGTCCTCACTCCTCAATCCTCACTCTTCAACCCTCAATAGCGAATCCTCAATCTTCAATCCTCAATCCTCAATCCCCAATTCTCAATCCTCAATCCTCAGTCCACAGCCCTCAAACGTCAATCCTCAACCCTCAGCCCTCATCCTCATTCCTCAATCCTCAATGCTCAATCCTCAATCTTCAATCCTCTATAATCAATCTTCAATCCTCAATCCTCAATCCTCAATCCTCAGACCACAAACCTGAATCCTGAATCCTCAATCCTGAATCCTCAATCTTCAGCACTGGGTCCTCAACAATCAGTTGTCAATCCTCAATCCCCAATAGAATATCCTCAATTCAGAGTTTTCAAAACTCAATACTCAATCTGCAGTCTTCAGATCTCTATCCACAAACATCAATTCTCATCACTCAACCCTTAATACTCAGTCCCCAATCCTCAATCTTCAATCCTCAATCCTCAATCCTCAATCCTCAATCTTAATCTTCAATACTCAATACTCAATCTTCAGTCCTCAATCCTCAATCCTTAATCCTCAGTCCTCAACCTTCAATCCTCAATACTCAATCTTCAATCCTCAATCCTCAATCCTCAATCCTCAATCATCAATCCTCAATCCTAAATCGTCAATCTTCAATCCTCAATACTCAATCTTCAATCCTCAATCCTCAATTCTCAATCTTCAATCCTCAGTACCAAATCCTCAATCTCCAATACACAATCCTCAATCCTCAATCTTCAATCCTCAATACTCAATCTTCAATCATCAATCCTCTATCCTCAATTCTCAATACTCATTCTTCAGTCCCCAATACCCAATCCTCAATCTTCAATCCTCAATCCTTAATCCTCAATTCTCAATCCTCAATCCTCAATCCTCAGACATCAAACATCAATACTCAACCCTCAATCCTCGTCCTCAATCCACAACCCTCAATCCTCGATCCTCAAACTTCAATCATCAATATTCAATCTTCAATCCTCAATCCTCAATCCTCAATCTTCAATCCTCAATCCTCAATCCACAGCCCTCATCCTCAATCCTCAATCCTCAATCCTCAACCCTCAAGCGTCAATCCTCAATCCTCAATCCTGAACCCTCAATCCACAGTCCTCAAACCTCAATCCGGAATCCTCAATCTTGAATCCCGAACCTTCAGCCGTTGGTCCTCAGCAATATATCGTCAATCCACAATCCTCAATAGAATATCCTCAATTCACAGTTTTCAATACTCAATCCCCATTCTTCAATCTTCAAATCTCAATCCACAAACATCAATTCTCATCACTCAACCCTCAGCACTAAGTCCTCAATCTTCAATCCACAATCCTCAATCCTCAATCTTCAATCCTCAATCCTCAATTCTCAATCCTCAATACTCAATCCTCAATCCTCAATCCTCAACCCTCAATCCTCAATCCTCAATCCTCAATCCTCATACTTCGATCCTCAATACCCAATCTTCAATCTTCAATCCTCAATCATCAATCCTCAATTCTCAATCCTTAATCCTCAATCCTCAGACCTCAAACATCAATACTCAACGCTCAGTCCTCGTCCTCAATCCTCAATCCTCAATCCTCAATCCTCAATCCTCAGTCCTCAACCCTCAATCCTGAATCCTCAATCCTGAATCCTCAATCTTCAGCCCTCAGTCCTCAGCCATCAATCCTCAATTCTCAATACTCAATAGAATATCCTGAATTCTCATGGTTCAATACTCAATCCACAAAATTCAATAATCAAATCTCAATCCTCAAACATCATTTCTCAACACTCAATCCTCAATACTCAGTCCTCTCTCTTCAATACTACACCCTCAATCCTCAATCCTCAAGCGTCAATCCTCAATCCTCAATCCTCATCCCTCAATCCTCAGTCCTCAAACCTCAATCCGGAATCCTAAACCTTGAATCCTCAGCCTTCAGCCGTCGGTCCTCAACAATCAATTGTCAATCCCCAATCCTCAGTAGAATATCCTCAATTCACAGTTTTCATTACTCAATACTCAATCTGCAATCTTCAAATCTCTATCCACAAACATCAATACTCATCACTCAACCCTCAACACTCAGTCCTCAATCCTCAATATTCAATCCTTAATCCTCAATCCTCAATCCACAATCCTCAACATTCAATCCTCAATACTCAATCTTCAATGCTCATTCCTCAATCCTCAATCCTCAATTCTCAATCCTCAATCGTCAATCTTCAATCCTCTATACTCGATCTTCAACCCTCAATCCTCAGTCCTCAATCCTCGATCCTCAATATTCAACACACAACCCTCAATATTCAACACTCAAGCCTCAAACATCAATCCTCAATACCCAATTATCAATCCTCAATTCTCAAGACTCAATAGAATATCCTGAATTCTCATGGTTCAATACTCAATCCACAATATTCAATAATCAAATCTCAATCCTCAAACATCAATTCTCAACTCTCAATACTCAACACTCAGTCCTCTCTCTTCAATCCTCCATCCTCGACCTTCAATCCTCAAGCGTCAATCCTCAATCCTCAATCCTCAACCCTCAATCCTCAGTCCTCAAACCTCAATCCCGAATCCTCAATTCTGAATCCTCTATCTTCAGCCCTCAATTCCTCAAAAATCAATTGTCAATCCTCAATCCTCAACAGAATATCCTCAATTCGCAGTTTTCAATACTGAACCCCATTCTTCAATCTTCAAATCTCAATCCACAAACATCAATCCTCATCACTCAACCATCAACACCCAGTCCTCAATTTTCAATCCTCAATCCTCAATCCTCAATCTTCAATCCTCAATACTCAATCCTCAATCCTCAATACTCAATTCTCAGTCCTCAATCCTGAATCCTCAATCCTCAATCATCAATATTCAACAGTCAAGCCTCAAACATCAATCCTCAATACTCAATCATCAATCCTCAATTCTCAATACTCAATAGAATATGCTGAACTCTCATGGTTCAATACTCAATCCACAATATTCAATAATCAAATCTCAATCCTCAAACATCAATTCTCAACACTCAATACTCAACACTCAGTCCTCTCTCTTCAATCCTCCATCCTCAACCCTCAATCTTCAAGCGTCAATCCTCAATCCTCAATCCTCAACCCTCAATCCTCAGTCCTCAAACCTCAATCCCGAATCCTCAACCCTGAATCCTCTACCTTCAGCCCTCAGTCCTCAAAAATCAATTGTCAATCCTCAATCCTCAACAGAATATCCTCAATTCGCAGTTTTCAATACTGAACCCCATTCTTCAATCTTCAAATCTCAACCCACAAACATCAATCCTCATCACTCAACCATCAACACCCAGTCCTCAATCTTCAATCCTCAATCCTCAATCCTCAATCTTCAATCCTCAATACTCAATACTCAATCCTCAATACTCAATTCTCAGTCCTCAATACTCAATCCTCAGTCGTCAATCCTCAATCCCCAATCCTCAATCTTAAATCCTCAATCCTCAATCCTCAGCCCTCATCCTCAATCGTCAATCCTCAATCCTCAACCCACAAGCGTCAATCCTCAATCCTCAATCCTGAACCCTCAATCCACAGTCCTCAAACCTCAATCCGGAATCCTCAATCTTGAATCCCGAACCTTCAGCCGTTGGTCCTCAGCAATATATCGTCAATCCACAATCCTCAATAGAATATCCTCAATTCACAGTTTTCAATACTCAATCCCCATTCTTCAATCTTCAAATCTCAATCCACAAACATCAATTCTCATCACTCAACCCTCAGCACTAAGTCCTCAATCTTCAATCCACAATCCTCAATCCTCAATCTTCAATCCTCAATCCTCAATTCTCAATCCTCAATACTCAATCCTCAATCCTCAATCCTCAACCCTCAATCCTCAATCCTCAATCCTCAATCCTCATACTTCGATCCTCAATACCCAATCTTCAATCTTCAATCCTCAATCATCAATCCTCAATTCTCAATCCTTAATCCTCAATCCTCAGACCTCAAACATCAATACTCAACGCTCAGTCCTCGTCCTCAATCCTCAATCCTCAATCCTCAATCCTCAATCCTCAGTCCTCAACCCTCAATCCTGAATCCTCAATCCTGAATCCTCAATCTTCAGCCCTCAGTCCTCAGCCATCAATCCTCAATTCTCAATACTCAATAGAATATCCTGAATTCTCATGGTTCAATACTCAATCCACAAAATTCAATAATCAAATCTCAATCCTCAAACATCATTTCTCAACACTCAATCCTCAATACTCAGTCCTCTCTCTTCAATACTACACCCTCAATCCTCAATCCTCAAGCGTCAATCCTCAATCCTCAATCCTCATCCCTCAATCCTCAGTCCTCAAACCTCAATCCGGAATCCTAAACCTTGAATCCTCAGCCTTCAGCCGTCGGTCCTCAACAATCAATTGTCAATCCCCAATCCTCAGTAGAATATCCTCAATTCACAGTTTTCATTACTCAATACTCAATCTGCAATCTTCAAATCTCTATCCACAAACATCAATACTCATCACTCAACCCTCAACACTCAGTCCTCAATCCTCAATATTCAATCCTTAATCCTCAATCCTCAATCCACAATCCTCAACATTCAATCCTCAATACTCAATCTTCAATGCTCATTCCTCAATCCTCAATCCTCAATTCTCAATCCTCAATCGTCAATCTTCAATCCTCTATACTCGATCTTCAACCCTCAATCCTCAGTCCTCAATCCTCGATCCTCAATATTCAACACACAACCCTCAATATTCAACACTCAAGCCTCAAACATCAATCCTCAATACCCAATTATCAATCCTCAATTCTCAAGACTCAATAGAATATCCTGAATTCTCATGGTACAATACTCAATCCACAATATTCAATAATCAAATCTCAATCCTCAAACATCAATTCTCAACTCTCAATACTCAACACTCAGTCCTCTCTCTTCAATCCTCCATCCTCGACCTTCAATCCTCAAGCGTCAATCCTCAATCCTCAATCCTCAACCCTCAATCCTCAGTCCTCAAACCTCAATCCCGAATCCTCAATTCTGAATCCTCTATCTTCAGCCCTCAATTCCTCAAAAATCAATTGTCAATCCTCAATCCTCAACAGAATATCCTCAATTCGCAGTTTTCAATACTGAACCCCATTCTTCAATCTTCAAATCTCAATCCACAAACATCAATCCTCATCACTCAACCATCAACACCCAGTCCTCAATTTTCAATCCTCAATCCTCAATCCTCAATCTTCAATCCTCAATACTCAATCCTCAATCCTCAATACTCAATTCTCAGTCCTCAATCCTCAATCCTCAATCCTCAATCATCAATATTCAACAGTCAAGCCTCAAACATCAATCCTCAATACTCAATCATCAATCCTCAATTCTCAATACTCAATAGAATATGCTGAACTCTCATGGTTCAATACTCAATCCACAATATTCAATAATCAAATCTCAATCCTCAAACATCAATTCTCAACACTCAATACTCAACACTCAGTCCTCTCTCTTCAATCCTCCATCCTCAACTCTCAATCTTCAAGCGTCAATCCTCAATCCTCAATCCTCAACCCTCAATCCTCAGTCCTCAAACCTCAATCCCGAATCCTCAATCCTGAATCCTGTACCTTCAGCCCTCAGTCCTCAAAAATCAATTGTCAATCCTCAATCCTCAACAGAATATCCTCAATTCGCAGTTTTCAATACTGAACCCCATTCTTCAATCTTCAAATCTCAACCCACAAACATCAATCCTCATCACTCAACCATCAACACCCAGTCCTCAATCTTCAATCCTCAATCCTCAATCCTCAATCTTCAATCCTCAATACTCAATACTCAATCCTCAATACTCAATTCTCAGTCCTCAATACTCAATCCTCAGTCGTCAATCCTCAATCCCCAATCCTCAATCTTAAATCCTCAATCCTCAATCCTCAGCCCTCATCCTCAATCGTCAATCCTCAATCCTCAACCCACAAGCGTCAATCCTCAATCCTCAATCCTGAACCCTCAATCCACAGTCCTCAAACCTCAATCCGGAATCCTCAATCTTGAATCCTGAACCTTCAGCCGTTGGTCCTCAGCAATCTATCGTCAATCCACAATCCTCAATAGAACATCCTCAATTCACAGTTTTCAATACTCAATCCCCATTCTTCAATCATCAAATCTCAATCCACAAACATCAATTCTCATCACTCAACCCTCAGCACTCAGTCCTCAATCTTCAATCCACAATCCTCAATCCTCAATCTTCAATCCTCAATCCTCAATTCTCAATCCTCAATACTCAATCCTCAATCCTCAATCCTCAATCCTCAATCCTCAATCCTCAATCCTCAATCCTCATACTTCGATCCTCAATACCCAATCTTCAATCTTCAATCCTCAATCATCAATCCTCAATTCTCAATCCTTAATCCTCAATCCTCAGACCTCAAACATCAATACTCAACGCTCAGTCCTCGTCCTGAATCCTCAACCCTCAATCCTCAATTCTCAATCCTCAGTCCTCAACCCTCAATCCTGAATCCTCAATCCTGAATCCTCAATCTTCAGCCCTCAGTCCTCAGCCATCAATCCTCAATTCTCAATACTCAAGAGAATATCCTGAATTCTCATGGTTCAATACTCAATCCACAAAATTCAATAATCAAATCTCAATCCTCAAACATCATTTCTCAACACTCAATCCTCAATACTCAGTCCTCTCTCTTCAATACTCCACCCTCAATCCTCAATCCTCAAGCGTCAATCCTCAATCCTCAATCCTCATCCCTCAATCCTCAGTCCTCAAACCTCAATCCGGAATCCTAAACCTTGAATCCTCAGCCTTCAGCCGTCGGTCCTCAACAATCAATTGTCAATCCCCAATCCTCAGTAGAATATCCTCAATTCACAGTTTTCATTACTCAATACTCAATCTGCAATCTTCAAATCTCTATCCACAAACATCAATACTCATCACTCAACCCTCAACACTCAGTCCTCAATCCTCAATATTCAATCCTTAATCCTCAATCCTCAATCCACAATCCTCAACATTCAATCCTCAATACTCAATCTTCAATGCTCATTCCTCAATCCTCAATCCTCAATTCTCAATCCTCAATCGTCAATCTTCAATCCTCTATACTCGATCTTCAACCCTCAATCCTCAATCCTCAATCCTCGATCCTCAATATTCAACACACAACCCTCAATATTCAACACTCAAGCCTCAAACATCAATCCTCAATACCCAATCATCAATCCTCAATTCTCAAAACTCAATAGAATATCCTGAATTCTCATGGTTCAATACTCAATCCACAATATTCAATAATCAAATCTCAATCCTCAAACATCAATTCTCAACACTCAATACTCAACACTCAGTCCTCTCTCTTCAATCCTCCATCCTCGACCCTCAATCCTCAAGCGTCAATCCTCAATCCTCAATTCTCAACCCTCAATCCTCAGTCCTCAAACATCAATCCCGAATCCTCAATTCTGAATCCTCTATCTTCAGCCCTCAGTCCTCAAAAATCAATTGTCAATCCTCAATCCTCAATAGAATATCCTCAATTCACAGTTTTCAATACTGAACCCCATCCTTCAATCTTCAAATCTCAATCCACAAACATCAATTCTCATCACTCAACCATCAACACCCAGTCCTCAATCTTCAATCCTCAATCCTCAATCCTCAACCTTCAATCCTCATAACTCAATACTCAGTCCTCAATCCTCAATTCTCAGTCCTCAATACTCATTCCTCTATCCTCAATCGTAAATCCTCAATGCCCAATCCTCAATCTTCAATCCTCAATCCTCAATCCTCAATCCTCAATCCTCAATATTCAACACACAACCCTCAACCATCAATCCTCAATACTCAACCATCAATCCTCAATTCTCAATACTCAATAGAATATCCTGAATTCTCATGGTTCAATACTCAATCCACAAAATTCAGTAATCAAATCTCAATCCTCAAACATCAATTCTCAACACTCAATCCTCAATACACAGTCCTCTCTCTTCAATCCTCCATCCTCAATCCTCAACCCTCAATTCTCAGTCATCAATACTCAATCTTCAATACACAATCCTCAATCCTCAATCCTCAATCCTCAATCCCCAATTCTCAACCATCAATCCTCATTCCTCAAACCTCAATCCTCAACCCTCAGCCCTCATCCTCAATTCTCAATTCTCAATCCTCAATCCTCAATCCCCAATCTTCAATCCTCAATAATCAATCTCCAATCCTAGATCCTCAATCCCCAATCTTCAATCCTTAATCCTCAACCTTCAATCCTCATTCCCCAGTCCTCAATCTTCAATCCTCAATGCTCAATCCTCAATCCTCAATCATCATTCCTCAATCCTCAGCCCTCAACCCTCAAACCTCATTCCTCAACCGTCAGTCCTCGTCCTCAATCGTCAACCCTCAATCCTCAATCCTCAATCTTCAATCCTCAATACTCAATATTCAATACTCAATCCTCAATCCCGAATCCTCAATCCTGAATCCTCTATCTTCAGCCCTCAGTCCTCAAAAATCAATTGTCAATCCTCAATGCTCAATAGAATATCCTCAATTCACAGTTTTCAATACTGAACCCCATCCTTCAATCTTCAAATCTCAATCCACAAACATCAATTCTCATCACTCAACCATCAACACCCAGTCCTCAATCTTCAATCCTCAATCCTCAATCCTCAACCTTCAATCCCCAATACTCAATACTCAATCCTCAATCCTCAATGCTCAGTCCTCAATACTCAATCCTCAATCGTCAATCCTCAATCCCCAATCCTCAATCTTCAATCCTCAATTCTCAATCCTCAATCCTCAATCCTCAATATTCAACACACAACCCTCAACCATCAATCCTCAACACTCAACCATCAATCCTCAATTCTCAATCCTCAATCCTCAATCCTCAGACATCAAACATCAATACTCAACCCTCAATCCTCGTCCTCAATCCACAACCCTCAATCCTCGATCCTCAAACTTCAATCCTCAATCTTCAATCCTCAATCCTCAATCCTCAGCCCTCATCCTCAATCCTCAATCCTCAATCCTCAACCCTCAAGCGTCAATCCTCAATCCTCAATCCTGAACCCTCAATCCACAGTCCTCAAACCTCAATCCGGAATCCTCAATCTTGAATCCCGAACCTTCAGCCGTTGGTCCTCAGCAATATATCGTCAATCCACAATCCTCAATAGAATATCCTCAATTCACAGTTTTCAATACTCAATCCCCATTCTTCAATCTTCAAATCTCAATCCACAAACATCAATTCTCATCACTCAACCCTCAGCACTAAGTCCTCAATCTTCAATCCACAATCCTAAATCCTCAATCTTCAATCCTCAATCCTCAATTCTCAATCCTCAATACTCAATCCTCAATCCTCAATCCTCAACCCTCAATCCTCAATCCTCAATCCTCAATCCTCATACTTCGATCCTCAATACCCAATCTTCAATCTTCAATCCTCAATCATCAATCCTCAATTCTCAATCCTTAATCCTCAATCCTCAGACCTCAAACATCAATACTCAACGCTCAGTCCTCGTCCTCAATCCTCAATCCTCAATCCTCAATCCTCAATCCTCAGTCCTCAACCCTCAATCCTGAATCCTCAATCCTGAATCCTCAATCTTCTGCCCTCAGTCCTCAGCCATCAATCCTCAATTCTCAATACTCAATAGAATATCCTGAATTCTCATGGTTCAATACTCAATCCACAAAATTCAATAATCAAATCTCAATCCTCAAACATCATTTCTCAACACTCAATCCTCAATACTCAGTCCTCTCTCTTCAATACTACACCCTCAATCCTCAATCCTCAAGCGTCAATCCTCAATCCTCAATCCTCATCCCTCAATTCTCAGTCCTCAAACCTCAATCCGGAATCCTAAACCTTGAATCCTCAGCCTTCAGCCGTCGGTCCTCAACAATCAATTGTCAATCCCCAATCCTCAGTAGAATATCCTCAATTCACAGTTTTCATTACTCAATACTCAATCTGCAATCTTCAAATCTCTATCCACAAACATCAGTACTCATCACTCAACCCTCAACACTCAGTCCTCAATCCTCAATATTCAATCCTTAATCCTCAATCCTCAATCCTCAATTCTCAATCCTCAATCGTCAATCTTCAATCCTCTATACTCGATCTTCAACCCTCAATCCTCAATCCTCAATCCTCGATCCTCAATATTCAACACACAACCCTCAATATTCAACACTCAAGCCTCAAACATCAATCCTC
The DNA here is from genome assembly GCF_051401765.1 of Calliopsis andreniformis. NCBI lineage: Eukaryota > Metazoa > Arthropoda > Insecta > Hymenoptera > Andrenidae > Calliopsis > Calliopsis andreniformis. The sequence continues at coordinate 675,648 of NW_027480613.1, read as the reverse complement.
AATACCCAATCATCAATCCTCAATTCTCAAGACTCAATAGAATATCCTGAATTCTCATGGTTCAATACTCAATCCACAATATTCAATAATCAAATCTCAATCCTCAAACATCAATTCTCAACACTCAATACTCAACACTCAGTCCTCTCTCTTCAATCCTCCATCCTCGACCTTCAATCCTCAAGCGTCAATCCTCAATCCTCAATCCTCAACCCTCAATCCTCAGTCCTCAAACCTCAATCCCGAATCCTCAATTCTGAATCCTCTATCTTCAGCCCTCAGTCCTCAAAAATCAATTGTCAATCCTCAATCCTCAACAGAATATCCTCAATTCGCAGTTTTCAATACTGAACCCCATTCTTCAATCTTCAAATCTCAATCCACAAACATCAATCCTCATCACTCAACCATCAACACCCAGTCCTCAATTTTCAATCCTCAATCCTCAATCCTCAATCTTCAATCCTCAATACTCAATCCTCAGTCCTCAATACTCAATTCTCAGTCCTCAATCCTCAATCCTCAATCCTCAATCATCAATATTCAACAGTCAAGCCTCAAACATCAATCCTCAATTCTCAATCATCAATCCTCAATTCTCAATACTCAATAGAATATGCTGAACTCTCATGGTTCAATACTCAATCCACAATATTCAATAATCAAATCTCAATCCTCAAACATCAATTCTCAACACTCAATACTCAACACTCAGTCCTCTCTCTTCAATCCTCCATCCTCAACCCTCAATCTTCAAGCGTCAATCCTCAATCCTCAATCCTCAACCCTCAATCCTCAGTCCTCAAACCTCAATCCCGAATCCTCAATCCTGAATCCTCTACCTTCAGCCCTCAGTCCTCTAAAATCAATTGTCAATCCTCAATCCTCAATAGAATATCCTCAATTCACAGTTTTCAATACTGAACCCCATTCTTCAATCTTCAAATCTCAATCCACAAACATCAATTCTCATCACTCAACCATCAACACCCAGTCCTCAATCTTCAATCCTCAATCCTCAATCCTCAACCTTCAATCCTCATAACTCAATACTCAATCCTCAATACTCAATTCTCAGTCCTCAATACTCAATCCTCAGTCGTCAATCCTCAATCCCCAATCCTCAATCTTCAATCCTCAATCCTCGATCCTCAATCCTCAATCCTCAATATTCAACACACAACCCTCAACCATCAATCCTCAATACTCAACCATCAATCCTCAATTCTCAATACTCAATAGAATATCCTGAATTCTCATGGTTCAATACTCAATCCACAAAATTCAGTAATCAAATCTCAATCCTCAAACATCAGTTCTCAACACTCAATCCTCAATACACAGTCCTCTCTCTTCAATCCTCCATCCTCAATCCTCAACCCTCAATTCTCAGTCATCAATACTCAATCTTCAATACACAATCCTCAATCCTCAATCCTCAATCCTCAATCCTCAATTCTCAACCCTCAATCCTCATTCCTCAAACCTCAATCCTCAACCCTCAGCCCTCATCCTCAATTCTCAATTCTCAATCCTCAATCCTCAATCATCAATCCTCAATCCTCAATCCTCAATCCTCAATCCTCAATCCTCATTCTTCAATCCTCAATACCCAATCCTCAATCTTCAATCCCCAATCCTCAATCCTCAATTCTCAATCCTTAATCCTCAGTCCTCAGTCGTCAAATCTCAATCCTCAATCCTCAGCCCTCAGCCTCCATCGTCAACCCTCAATCCTCAATCCTCAATCTTCAATCCTCAATACTCAACCTTCAATAATCAATCCTCAATTCTCAATCCTCAATACTCAATCCTCAATCGTCAATCCTCAATCCCCAATCCTCAATCTTCAGTCCACAATCCTCAATGCTCAATGCTCAACCCTCAATCTTCAATACTCAATACTCAATCCTCAGTCCTCAATCCTCAATCTTCAATCCTCTGTCCCAAATCCTCAATCTTCAATACACAATCCTCAATCTTCAATCTTCAATCCTCAATACTCAATTTTCAATCATCAATACTCAATCCTCAATCGTCAATCCTCAATCCCCAATCCTCAATCTTCAGTCCACAATCCTCAATCCTCAATCCTCAATTCTCAGTCCTCAATACTCAATCCTCTATCCTCAATCGTCAATCCTCAATCCCCAATCCTCAGCCTTCAATCCTCAATCCTCAATCCTCAATCCTCAATCCTCAATCTTCAATCCTCAATCCTCAATCCTCAATCCTCAATCCTCATTCTTCCATCCTCAATACCAAATCCTCAATCTTCAATCCTCAATCCTCAATCCTAAATCCTCAATCCTCAATCCTCAATCCTCAATCCTCAATCTTCAATCCTCAGTCCCAAATCCTCAATCTTCAATACACAATCCCCAATCCTCAATCTTCAATCCTCAATACTCAATCTTCAATCATCAATCCTCAATCCACAATTCTCAATACTCATTCTTCAGTCCCCAATACCCAATCTTCAATCTTCAATCCTCAATCCTTAATCCTCAATTCTCCATCCTCAATCCTCAATCCTCAGACATCAAACATCAATACTCAACCCTCAATCCTCGTCCTCAATCCACAACCCTCAATCCTCGATCCTCAAACTTCAATCATCAATATTCAATCTTCAATCTTCAATCCTGAATCCTCAACACTCAATCCTCAAACCTCAATGTTCAATACTCAATACTCAATCTACAATCTTCAAATCTCTATCCTCAAACATCAATTCTCATCACACAACCCTCAACACTCAGTCCTCAATGTTCAATCCCCAATTCTTAATTCTCAAGCTTCAATCCTCAATACTGAACCTTCAATCCTCAATCCTCAACCCTCAATCCTCAGTCATCAATACTCAATCTTCAATACTCAATCCTCAATCCTCAATCCTCAACCCTCAATCCTCAATCCTCAACCCTCAATCCTCATTCCTCAAACCTCAATCCTCAACTCTCAGCCCTCATCCTCAATTCTCAATCCTCAATACCCAATGCTCAATCTTCAATCCTCAATCCTCAATCCTCAATCCTCAATCCTCAATCTTCAATCCTCAATACTCAATATTCAATCCTCAATCCTCAATCCTCAATCCTCAATCCTCAATCCTCAATCTTCAATCATCCATACTCAAACTGCAATCCTCAATCCTCAGTCCTCACACCTCAATCCTCATTCTTCGACCCTCAATACCGAATCCTCAATCTTCAATCCTCAATCCTCAATTCTCAATACTCATTCTTCAGTCCCCAATACGCAATCTTCAATCTTCAATCCTCAATCCTTAATCCTCAATTCTCCATCCTCAATCCTCAATCCTCAGTCATCAAACATCAATGCTCAACCCTCAATCCTCGTCCTCAATCCACATCCCTCAATCCTCGATCCTCAAGCTTCAATCATCAATATACAATCTCCAATCCTAGATCCTCAATCCCCAATCCTCAATACTTAATCCTCAATCTTCAATCCTCAGACTTCAAACATAAATACTCAACCCTCAGACCTCGTCCTCAATCCACAACACTCAATACTCAATCCTCAATATTCAATCATTAACATTCAATCTTCAATCCTTAATCCTCAATCCCCAACCCTCAATCCTCAATGTTCAATCCTCAATACCCAATCCTCAGTCTTCAATCCCCAATCCTCAATCCTCAATCCTCAATCCTCAGACCTCAAACCTCAATCCTGAATCCTCAATCCTGAATCCTCAATCCTGAATCCTCAATCCTGAATCCTCAACCTTCAGCCCTGAGGCCTCAACAATCAGTTGTCAATCCTTAATCCTGAATAGAATATCCTCAATTCACAGCTTTCAATACTCAATACTCAATCTGCAATCTTCAGATCTCTATCCACAAACATCAATTCTCATCACTCAACCCTCAATACTCAGTCCCTAATCATCAATCTTCAATCCTCAACCCTCAATCCTCAATCCTCAATCCTCAATCTTAATCTTCTATCCTCAATACTCAATCTTCAATCCTCAATACTCAGTCTTCAATCCTCAATCCTCAATCCTCAATCCTCTATCCACAATCCTCTATACTCAACCGTCAATCTTCAAACCTCAATACTCAATCTCCAATCCTCAATACTCAATCCTCAATCCTCAATCTTCATTCTTCAATCGTCAATAACCAATCCTCAATCCTCAATCCTCAGTCCTCAACCGTCAATCCTGAATCCTCAATCCTGAATCCTCAATCTTCAGCCCTCAGTCCTCAACCATCAATCCTCAATTCTCAATACTCAATAGAATATCCTGAATTCTCATGTTTCAATACTCAATCCACAAAATTCAATAATCAAATCTCAATCCTCAAGCATCATTTCTCAACTCTCAATCCTCAATACTCAGTCCTCTCTCTTCAACACTCCATCCTCAATCCTCAATCCTCAAGCGTCAATCCTCAATCCTCAATCCTCATCCCTCAATCCTCAGTCCTCAAACCTCAATCCGGAATCCTAAATCTTGAATCCTCAACCTTCAGCCGTCGGTCCTCAACAATCAATTGTCAATCCCCAATCCTCAGTAGAATATCCTCAATTCACAGTTTTCATTACTCAATACTCAATCTGCAATCTTCAAATCTCTATCCACAAACATCAATACTCATCACTCAACCCTCAACACTCAGTCCTCAATCCTCAATATTCAATCCTCAATCCTCAATCCTCAATCCACAATCCTCAACATTCAATCCTCAATACTCAGTCTTCAATGCTAATTCCTCAATCCTCAACACTCAATTCTCAATCCTCAATCGTCAATCTTCAATCCTCTATACTCAATATTCAACCCTCAATCCTCAATCCTCAATCCTCAATCCTCACTCTTGAATCCTCAATACCCAATCCTCAATCTATAATCCTGAATCCTCAATCCCCAATTCTCAATCCTCAATCCTCAGTCCTCAGCTCTCAAACCTCAATCCTCAACCCTCAGACCTCATCCTCATTCCTCATTCCTCAATGCTCAATCCTCAATCTTCAATCCTCAATACTCAATCTTCAATCCTCAATCCTCAATTCTCAATCCTCAATGCTCAATCCTCAATCTTCAATCCTCAATCCCGAATCCTCAATCTTCAATCCTCAATCCTCAATCCTCAATCCTCAATCCTCAATCTTCAATCCTCAATAATCAATATTCAATCCTCAATCCTCAATCCTCAATCCTCAATCCTCAATCCTCAATCCTCAATCTTCAATCATCCATACTCAAACTGCAATCCTCAATCCTCAGTCCTCACACCTCAATCCTCATTCTTCGACCCTCAATACCGAATCCTCAATCTTCAATCCTCAATCCTCAATTCTCAATACTCATTCTTCAGTCCCCAATACGCAATCTTCAATCTTCAATCCTCAATCCTTAATCCTCAATTCTCCATCCTCAATCCTCAATCGTCAGACATCAAACATCAATACTCAACCCTCAATCCTCGTCCTCAATCCACATCCCTCAATCCTCGATCCTCAAACTTCAATCATCAATATTCAATCTCCAATCCTAGATCCTCAATCCCCAATCCTCAATCCTTAATCCTCAATCTTCAATCCTCAGACTTCAAACATAAATACTCAACCCTCAGACCTCGTCCTCAATCCACAACACTCAATACTCAATCCTCAATATTCAATCATTAACATTCAATCTTCAATCCTTAATCCTCAATCCCCAACCCTCAATCCTCAATGTTCAATCCTCAACACCCAATCCTCAGCCTTGAATCCTCAATCCTCAATCCTCAATCCTCAATCCTCAGACCTCAAACCTCAATCCTGAATCCTCAATCCTGAATCCTCAATCCTGAATCCTCAACCTTCAGCCCTGAGTCCTCAACAATCAGTTGTCAACCCTCAATCCTGAATAGAATATCCCCAATTCACAGTTTTCAATACTCAATACTCAATCTGCAATCTTCAGATCTCTATCCACAAACATCAATTCTCATCACTCAACCCTCAACCCTCAGTCCCAAATCCTCAATCTTCAAGGGTCAACAATCAATCCTCAATCTTCAATCCTCAATACTCAATCTTCAATCCTCAATCCCCAATCCTCAGTCCTCAATCCTCATTCTCCAATCCTCAATAACCAATCCTAAATCTTCAATCCTCAATCCTCAGTCCTCAATTCTCAATCCTCAATTCTCAGCCCTCTGACGTCAAACATCAATACTCAACCCTCAGTCCTCGACCTCAATCCACAACCCTCAATCCTCAATCCTCAATCTTCAATCATCAATATTCAATCTTCAGTTCTCAATCCTCAATCCTCAATCCTCAATCCTCAATCCTCAATGTTCAATCCGCAATACCCAAACCTCAATCTTCAATCCTCAATCCTCAACCCTCAATCCTCAATCCTCAATCCTCAACCTTCAATCCCCAATACTCAATCTTCAACCCTCAATCCTCAATCCTCAATCCTCAATCCTCATTATTCAATCCTCAACACCCAATCCTCAATCTTCAATACGCAATCCTCAATCCTCAATTCTCAATCATCAATCCTCAATCCTCAGACCTCAAGCATCAATACTCAACCCTCAGTCCTCGTCCTCAATCCACAGCCCTCAATCCTCGATCCTCAATCTTCAGTACTCAACCCTCAATCCTCAATGCTCAATACTCAGTACCCAATCCTCAATCTTCAACCCTCAATCCACATTCCTCAATCGCCAATCCTCAATCCTCAATCCTCATTCCACAAACCTCAATCCTGAATCCTCAATCCTGAATCCTCAATCTTCAGCCCACAGTCCTCAACTATCAGTTGTCAATCCTCAATCCTCAATAGAATATCCTCACTTCACAGGATTCAATACTCAATACTCAACCTGCAATCTTCAAATCTATATCCACAAACATCAATTCTCATCACTCAGCCCTCAATACTCAGTCCCCAATCCTCAATCTTCAACGCTCAATCCTCAATCGTCAATCCTCAATCCTCAATCCTCAATCTTCAATCCTCAATACTCAATCCTCAATCCTCAATCCTCAATCCTCAATCCTCATTCTTCAATCCTCAATACCCAATCCTCAATCTTCAGTCCTCAATCCTCAATCCTCAATCCTCAATTCTCAGTCCTCAACCCCAGACCTCAGTCCTCAAACCTCAATCCTCAATCCTCAATACTCAACCTTCAATAATCAATCCTCTACTCTCAATCCCCAATACTCAATCCTCAATCGTCAATCCTCAATCCCCAATCCTCAATCTTCAGTCCACAATCCTCAATCCTCAATCCTCAACCCTCAATCTTCAATACTCAATACTCAATCTTCAATCCTCAATCCTCAATCCTCAATCCTCAATCCTCAATCCTCAGTCCTCAATCCTCAATCTACAATCCTCAATACTCAGTCTTCAATCCTCAATCCTCAATCCTCATTCTCCAATCCTCAATCCCCAATCCTCAATCTTCAGTCCACAATCCTCAATCCTCAATCCTCAACCCTCAACCTTCAATACTCAATACTCAATCTTCAATCCTCAATCCTCAATCCTCAATCCTCAATCCTCAGTCCTCAACCCTCAATCTACAATCCTCAATACCCAGTTTTCAATACTCAATCCTCAATGCTCAATCCTCAGTCCTCATTCTTCGATCCTCAATACACAATCCTCAATATTCAATGCTCAATCCTCAATCCTCAATCCTCAGTTCTCAATCCTCAATACTCAATCCTCAATATTCAACACTCAAGCCTCAATCATCAATCCTCAATTCTCAATACTCAATAGAGTATCCTGAATTCTCATGGTTCAATACTCAATCCACAAAATTCAATAATCAAATCTCAATCCTCAAACATCATTTCTCAACTCTCAATCCTCAATACTCAGTCCTCTCTCTTCAACACTCCATCCTCAATCCTCAATCCTCAAGCGTCAATCCTCAATCCTCAATCCTCATCCCTCAATCCTCAGTCCTCAAACCTCAATCCGGAATCCTAAATCTTGAATCCTCAACCTTCAGCCGTCGGTCCTCAACAATCAATTGTCAATCCCCAATCCTCAGTAGAATATCCTCAATTCACAGTTTTCATTACTCAATACTCAATCTGCAATCTTCAAATCTCTATCCACAAACATCAATACTCATCACTCAACCCTCAACACTCAGTCCTCAATCCTCAATATTCAATCCTCAATCCTCAATCCTCAATCCACAATCCTCAACATTCAATCCTCAATACTCAGTCTTCAATGCTAATTCCTCAATCCTCAACACTCAATTCTCAATCCTCAATCGTCAATATTCAATCCTCTATACTCAATATTCAACCCTCAATCCTCAATCCTCAATCCTCAATCCTCACTCTTGAATCCTCAATACCCAATCCTCAATCTATAATCCTGAATCCTCAATCCCCAATTCTCAATCCTCAATCCTCAGTCCTCAGCTCTCAAACCTCAATCCTCAACCCTCAGACCTCATCCTCATTCCTCATTCCTCAATGCTCAATCCTCAATCTTCAATCCTCAATACTCAATCTTCAATCCTCAATCCTCAATTCTCAATCCTCAATGCTCAATCCTCAATCTTCAATCCTCAATCCCGAATCCTCAATCTTCAATCCTCAATCCTCAATCCTCAATCCTCAATCCTCAATCTTCGATCCTCAATAATCAATATTCAATCCTCAATCCTCAATCCTCAATCCTCAATCCTCAATCCTCAATCCTCAATCTTCAATCATCCATACTCAAACTGCAATCCTCAATCCTCAGTCCTCACACCTCAATCCTCATTCTTCGACCCTCAATACCGAATCCTCAATCTTCAATCCTCAATCCTCAATTCTCAATACTCAGACTTCAGTCCCCAATACGCAATCTTCAATCTTCAATCCTCAATCCTTAATCCTCAATTCTCCATCCTCAATCCTCAATCGTCAGACATCAAACATCAATACTCAACCCTCAATCCTCGTCCTCAATCCACATCCCTCAATCCTCGATCCTCAAACTTCAATCATCAATATTCAATCTCCAATCCTAGATCCTCAATCCCCAATCCTCAATCCTTAATCCTCAATCTTCAATCCTCAGACTTCAAACATAAATACTCAACCCTCAGACCTCGTCCTCAATCCACAACACTCAATACTCAATCCTCAATATTCAATCATTAACATTCAATCTTCAATCCTTAATCCTCAATCCCCAACCCTCAATCCTCAATGTTCAATCCTCAACACCCAATCCTCAGCCTTGAATCCTCAATCCTCAATCCTCAATCCTCAATCCTCAGACCTCAAACCTCAATCCTGAATCCTCAATCCTGAATCCTCAATCCTGAATCCTCAACCTTCAGCCCTGAGTCCTCAACAATCAGTTGTCAACCCTCAATCCTGAATAGAATATCCCCAATTCACAGTTTTCAATACTCAATACTCAATCTGCAATCTTCAGATCTCTATCCACAAACATCAATTCTCATCACTCAACCCTCAACCCTCAGTCCCAAATCCTCAATCTTCAAGGGTCAACAATCAATCCTCAATCTTCAATCCTCAATACTCAATCTTCAATCCTCAATCCCCAATCCTCAGTCCTCAATCCTCATTCTCCAATCCTCAATAACCAATCCTAAATCTTCAATCCTCAATCCTCAGTCCTCAATTCTCAATCCTCAATTCTCAGCCCTCTGACGTCAAACATCAATACTCAACCCTCAGTCCTCGACCTCAATCCACAACCCTCAATCCTCAATCCTCAATCTTCAATCATCAATATTCAATCTTCAGTTCTCAATCCTCAATCCTCAATCCTCAATCCTCAATCCTCAATGTTCAATCCGCAATACCCAAACCTCAATCTTCAATCCTCAATCCTCTACCCTCAATCCTCAATCCTCAATCCTCAACCTTCAATCCCCAATACTCAATCTTCAACCCTCAATCCTCAATCCTCAATCCTCAATCCTCATTATTCAATCCTCAACACCCAATCCTCAATCTTCAATACGCAATCCTCAATCCTCAATTCTCAATCATCAATCCTCAATCCTCAGACCTCAAGCATCAATACTCAACCCTCAGTCCTCGTCCTCAATCCACAGCCCTCAATCCTCGATCCTCAATCTTCAGTACTCAACCCTCAATCCTCAATGCTCAATACTCAGTACCCAATCCTCAATCTTCAACCCTCAATCCACATTCCTCAATCGCCAATCCTCAATCCTCAATCCTCATTCCACAAACCTCAATCCTGAATCCTCAATCCTGAATCCTCAATCTTCAGCCCACAGTCCTCAACTATCAGTTGTCAATCCTCAATCCTCAATAGAATATCCTCACTTCACAGGATTCAATACTCAATACTCAACCTGCAATCTTCAAATCTATATCCACAAACATCAATTCTCATCACTCAGCCCTCAATACTCAGTCCCCAATCCTCAATCTTCAACGCTCAATCCTCAATCGTCAATCCTCAATCCTCAATCCTCAATCTTCAATCCTCAATACTCAATCCTCAATCCTCAATCCTCAATCCTCAATCCTCATTCTTCAATCCTCAATACCCAATCCTCAATCTTCAGTCCTCAATCCTCAATCCTCAATCCTCAATTCTCAGTCCTCAACCCCAGACCTCAGTCCTCAAACCTCAATCCTCAATCCTCAATACTCAACCTTCAATAATCAATCCTCTACTCTCAATCCCCAATACTCAATCCTCAATCGTCAATCCTCAATCCCCAATCCTCAATCTTCAGTCCACAATCCTCAATCCTCAATCCTCAACCCTCAATCTTCAATACTCAATACTCAATCTTCAATCCTCAATCCTCAATCCTCAATCCTCAATCCTCAATCCTCAGTCCTCAATCCTCAATCTACAATCCTCAATACTCAGTCTTCAATCCTCAATCCTCAATCCTCAATCCTCAATCCTCATTCTTCAATCCTCAATACACAATCCTCAATCTTCAGTCCACAATCCTCGATCCTCAATCCTCAACCCCGAATCTTCAATACTCAATACTCAATCTTCAATCCTCAATCCTCAATCCTCAAACCTCAATCCTCAACCGTCAGTCCTCGTCCTCAATCGTCAACCCTCAATCCACAATCCTCAACCTTCAATCCTCAATACTCAATATTCAATACTCAATCCTCAATCTTCAATCCTCAACCTTCAATCCTCAATCCTCAATCCTCAATCCTCAATCCTGATTCTTCAATCCTCAATACCCAATCCTCGATCTTCAATCCTCAATCCTCAATCCTCAATTCTCAATCCTCAATCCTCAGTCCTCAGTCCTCAAACCTCAATCCTCAACCTCAGCCCTCATCCTCAAACCTCAATCCTCAATCCTCAATCCTCAATCTTCAACCCTCAATACTCAACCGTCAATAATCAATCCTCAATTCTCAATCCTCAATACTCAATCCTCAATCGTCAATCCTCAATCCCCAATCCTCAATCTTCAGTCCACAATCCTCAATCCTCAATCCTCAACCCTCAATCTTCAATACTCAATACTCAATCTTCAATCCTCAATCCTCAATCCTCAACCCTCAATCCTCAGTCCTCAAACCTCAATCCCGAATCCTCAATCCTGAATCCTCAATCTTCAGCCCTCAGTCCTCATAGATCAATTGTCAATCCTCAATCCTCAATAGAATATCCTCAATTCACAGTTTTCAATACTGAACCCCATTCTTCAATCTTCAAATGTCAATCCAGAAACATCAATTCTCATCACTCAACCATCAACACCCAGTCCTCAATCTTCAATCCTCAATCCTCAATCCTCAAACTTCAATCCTCAAAACTCAATACTCAATCCTCAATTCTCAGTCCTCAATACTCAATCCTCTATCCTCAATCGTCAATCCACAATCCCCAATCCTCAACCTTCAATCCTCAATCCTCAATCCTCAATCCTCAATCCTCAATATTCAACACACAACCCTCAACCATCAATCCTCTATTCGCAATACTCAATAGAATATCCTGAATTCTCATGGTTCAATACTCAATCCACAGAATTCAATAATCAAATCTCAATCCTCAAACATCAATTCTCAACACTCAATCCTCAATACTCAGTCCTCTCTCTTCAATCCTCCATCCTCAATCCTCAACCCTCAATTCTCAGTCACCAATACTCAATCTGCAATACCCAGTCCTCAATCCTCAAACCTCAATCCTCAATCCTCAATTCTCAACCCTCAATCCTCATTCCTCAAACCTCAATCCTCAACCCTCAGCCCTCATTATCAATTCTCAATTCTCAGTCCTCAATCCTCAAACCCCAATCTTCAATCCTCAATAATCAATCTCCAATCCTAGATCCTCAATCCCCAATCTTCAATCCTTAATCCTCAACCTTCAATCCTCTTTCCCCAGTCCTCAATCTTCAATCCTCAATGCTCAATCCTCAATCCTCAATCATCATTCCTCAATCCTCAGCCCTCAACCCTCAAACCTCAATCCTCAACCGTCAGTCCTCGTCCTCAATCGTCAACCCTCAATCCTCAATCCTCAATCTTCAATCCTCAATACTCAATATTCAATACTCAATCCTCAATCTTCAATCCTCAATCTTCAATCCTCAATCCTCAATCCTCAATCCTCAGTCCTCATTCTTCAATCCTCAATACCCAATCCTCAATCTTCAATCCTCAATCCTCAATCCTAAATCCTCAATTCTCAATCCTCAATCCTCAGTCCTCAGTCCTCAAACCTCAATCCTCAATCCTCAGCCCTCATCCTCAATCCTCAATCCTCAATCCTCAATCCTCAATCCTCAATCTTCAATCCTCAATACTCAACCTTCAATAATCAATCCTCAACTCTCAATCCTCAATACTCAATCCTCAATCGTCAATCCTCAATCCCCAATCCTCAATCTTCAGTCCACAATCCTCAATCCTCAATCCTCAACCCTCAACCTTCAATACTCAATACTCAATCTTCAATCCTCAATCCTCAATCCTCAATCCTCAATCCTCAGTCCTCAACCCTCAATCTACAATCCTCAATACCCAGTTTTCAATACTCAATCCTCAATGCTCAATCCTCAGTCCTCATTCTTCGATCCTCAATACACAATCCTCAATATTCAATGCTCAATCCTCAATCCTCAATCCTCAGTTCTCAATCCTCAATACTCAATCCTCAATATTCAACACTCAAGCCTCAATCATCAATCCTCAATTCTCAATACTCAATAGAGTATCCTGAATTCTCATGGTTCAATACTCAATCCACAATATTCAATAATCAAATCTCAATCCTCAAACATCCATTCTCAACACTCAATACTCAACACTCAGTCCTCTCTCTTCAATCCTCCATACTCAACCCTCAATCCTCAAGCGTCAATCCTCAATCCTCTATCCTCAACCCTCAATCCTCAGTCCTCAAACCTCAATCCCGAATTCTCAATCCTGAATCCTCCATCTTCAGCCCTCAGTCCTCAAAAATCAATTGTCAATCCTCAATGCTCAATAGAATATCCTCAATTCACAGTTTTCAATACTGAACCCCATCCTTCAATCTTCAAACCTCAATCCACAAACATCAATCCTCATCACTCAACCATCAACACCCAGTCCTCAATCTTCAATCCTCAATCCTCAATCCTCAACCTTCAATCCTCAATACTCAATACTCAATCCTCAATCCTCAATTCTCAGTCCTCAATACTCAATCCTCAATCGTCAATCCTCAATCCCCAATCCTCAATCTTCAATCCTCAATTCTCAATCCTCAATCCTCAATCCTCAATATTCAACACACAACCCTCAACCGTCAATCCTCAACACTCAACCATCAATCCTCAATTCTCAATACTCAATAGAATATCCTGAATTCTCATGGTTCAATGCGCAATCCACAAAATTCAATAATCAAGTCTCAATCCTCAAACATCAATTCTCAACACTCAATCCTCAATACTCAGTCCTCTCTCTTCAATCCTCCATCCTCAATCCTCAACCCTCAATCCTCAGTCATCAATACTCAATCTTCAATACTCAATCCTCAATCCTCAATCATCAACCCTCAATCTTCAATCCTCAACCCTCAATCCTCATTTCTCAAACCTCAATCCTCAACTCTCAGCCCTCATCCTCAATTCTCAATCCTCAATCCTCAATACCCAATCCTCAATCTTCAATCCTCAATCCTCAATCCTCAATCCTCAATCCTCAATCCTCAATCCTCAATCCACAGACCTCAAACAGCAATGCTCAACCCTCAGTCCTCGTCCTCAGTCCACAATCGTCAATCCTCAATCCTCAATCTTCAATCATCAATATTCAATCTTCAGTTCTCAATCCTCAATCCTCAATCCTCAATCCTCAATCCTCAATGTTCAATCCCCTATACCCAAACCTCAATCTTCAATCCTCAATCCTCAACCCTCAATCCTCAATCCTCAATCCTCAGCCTTCAATCCTCAATACTCAATCTTCAACCCTCAATCCTCAATCCTCAATCCTCAATCCTGATTCTTCAGTCCTCAGTCCTCAATCTTCAATCCTCAATACTCAACCTTCAATAATCAATCCTCAATTCTCAATCCTCAATACTCAATCCTCAATCGTCAATCCTCAATCCCCAATTCTCAATCTTCAGTCCACAATCCTCAATCCTCAATCCTCAACCGTCAATCTTCAATACTCAATACTCAATCTTCAATCCTCAATCCTCAATCCTCAAACCTCAAGCATGAATACTCAACCCCCAGTCCTCGTCCTGAATCCACAACCCACAATCCTCGATCCTCAATCTTCAATACTCAACCCTCAATCCTCAATGCTCAATCCTCAATACCCAATCCTCAATCTTCAACCCTCAATCCACAATCCTCAATCCCCAATTCTCAATCCTCAATCCTCATTCCACAAACCTCAATCCTGAATCGTCAATCCTGAATCCTCAATCTTCAGCCCACAGTCCTCAACTATCAGTTGTCAATCCTCAATCCTCAATAGAATATCCTCACTTCACAGGATTCAATACTCAATACTCAACCTGCAATCTTCAAATCTCTATACACAAACATCAATTCTCGTCACTCAACCCTCAATACTCAGTCCCCAATCCTCAATCTTCAACCCTCAATCCTCAATCCTCAATCCTCAATCCTCAATCCTCAATCTTCAATCCTCAATACTCAATCCTCAATCCTCAATCCTCAATCCTCAATCCTCAATCTTCAATCCTCATTACTCAATATTCAATCCTCAATCCTCAATCCTCAATCCTCAATCCTCAATCCTCAATCCTCAATCTTCAATCATCCATACTCAAACTGCAATCCTCAATCCTCAGTCCTCACACCTCAATCGTCATTCTTCGACCCTCAATACCGAATCCTCAATCTTCAATCCTCAATCCTCAATTCTCAATACTCATTCTTCAGTCCCCAATACGCAATCTTCAATCTTCAATCCTCAATCCTTAATCCTCAATTCTCCATCCTCAATCCTCAATCCTCAGACATCAAACATCAATACTCAACCCTCAATCCTCGTCCTCAATCCACATCCCTCAATCCTCGATCCTCAAACTTCAATCATCAATATTCAATCTCCAATCCTAGATCCTCAATCCCCAATCCTCAATCCTTAATACTCAATCTTCAATCCTCAGACTTCAAACATAAATACTCAACCCTCAGACCTCGTCCTCAATCCACAACACTCAATACTCAATCCTCAATATTCAATCATTAACATTCAATCTGCAATCCTTAATCCTCAATCCCCAACCCTCAATCCTCAATGTTCAATCCTCAATACCCAATCCTCAGTCTTGAATCCTCAATCCCCAATCCTCAATCCTCAATCCTCAGACCTCAAACCTCAATCCTGAATCCTCAATCCTGAATCCTCAATCCTGAATCCTCAACCTTCAGCCCTGAGTCCTCAACAATCAGTTGTCAATCCTGAATCCTGAATAGAATATCCTCAATTCACAGCTTTCAATACTCAATACTCAATCTGCAATCTTCAGATTTCTATCCACAAACATCAATTCTCATCACTCAACCCTCAATACTCAGTCCCTAATCATCAATCTTCAATCCTCAACCCTCAATCCTCAATCCTCAATCCTCAACCTTAATCTTCTATCCTCAATACTCAATCTTCAATCCTCAATACTCAGTCTTCAATCATCAATCCTCAATCCTCAATCCACAATCCTCTATACTCAACCGTCAATCTTCAATCCTCAATACTCAATCTCCAATCCTCAATACTCAATCCTCAATCCTCAATCTTCATTCTTCAATCGTCAATAACCAATCCTCAATCTTCAATCCTCAATCCTCAATCCTCAATCCTCAATCCTCAATCCTCAGTCCTCAAACCTCAATCCGGAATCCTCGATCCTGAATCCTCAATCTTCAGCACTCAGGCCTCTACAATCAGTTGTCAATCCTCAATCCTCAATAGAATATCCCCAATTCACAGTATTCAATACTCAATACTCAATCTGCAATCTTCAGATCTCTATCCACAAACATCAATTCTCATCACTCAACCCTCAATCCTCAGTCCCAAATCCTCAATCTTCAAGGGTCAACAATCAATCCTCAATCTTCAATCCTCAATACTCAATCTTCAATCCTCAATCCCCAATCCTCAGTCCTCAATCCTCATTCTCCAATCCTCAATACCCAATCCTAAATCTTCGATCCTCAATCCTCAGTCCTCAATTCTCAATCCTCAATTCTCAGCCCTCTGACGTCAAACATCAATACTCAACCCTCAGTCCTCGACCTCAATCCACAACACTCAATCCTCAATCCTCAATCTTCAATCATCAATATTCAATCTTCAGTTCTCAATCCTCAATCCTCAATCCTCAATCCTCAATCCTCAATGTTCAATCCGCAATACCCAAACCTCAATCTTCAATCCTCAATCCTCAACCCTCAATCCTCAATCCTCAATCCTCGACCTTCAATCCTCAATGCTCAATCTTCAACCCTCAATCCTCAATCCTCAATCCTCAATCCTCATTATTCAATCCTCAACACCCAATCCTTAATCTTCAATCCGCAATCCTCAATCCTCAATTCTCAATCATCAATCCTCAATCCTCAATCCTCAGACCTCAAGCATCAATACTCAACCCTCAGTCCTCGTCCACAATCCACAACCCTCAATCCTCGATCCTCAATCTTCAGTACTCAACCCTCAATCCTCAATGCTCAATCCTCAGTACCCAATCCTCAATCTTCAACCCTCAATCCACAATCCTCAATCGCCAATACTCAATCCTCAATCCTCATTCCACAAACCTCAATCCTGAATCCTCAATCCTGAATCCTCAATCTTCAGCCCACAGTCCTCAACTATCAGTTGTCAATCCTCAATCCTCAATAGAATATCCTCACTTCACAGGATTCAATACTCAATACTCAACCTGCAATCTTCAAATCTATATCCACAAACATCAATTCTCATCACTCATCCCTCAATACTCAGTCCCCAATCCTCAATCTTCAACCCTCAATCCTCAATCGTCAATCCTCAGTCCTCAATCCTCAATCTTCAATCCTCAATACTCAATCCTCAATCCTCAATCCTCAATCCTCAATCCTCATTCTTCAATCCTCAATACCCAATCCTCAATCTTCAGTCCTCAATCCTCTATCCTCAATCCTCAATTCTCAGTCCTCAACCCCAGACCTCAGTCCTCAAACCTCAATCCTCAATCCTCAGCCCTCATCCTCAATCCTCAATCCTCAATCCTCAATCCTCAATCTTCAATCCTCAATACTCAACCTTCAATAATCAATCCTCAACTCTCAATCCTCAATACTCAATCCTCAATCGTAAATCCTCAATCCCCAATCCTCAATCTTCAGTCCACAATCCTGAATCCTCAATCCTCAACCCTCAATCTTCAATACTCAATACTCAATCTTCAATCCTCAATCCTCAATCCTCAATCCTCAATCCTCAATCCTCAGTCCTCAATCCTCAATCTACAATCCTCAATACTCAGTCTTCAATCCTCAATCCTCAATCCTCAATCCTCAATCCTCATTCTTCAATCCTCAATACACAATCCTCAATCTTCAGTCCACAATCCTCGATCCTCAATCCTCAACCCCCAATATTCAATACTCAATACTCAATCTTCAATCCTCAATCCTCAATCCTCAAACCTCAATCCTCAACCGTCAGTCCTCGTCCTCAATCGTCAACCCTCAATCCACAATCCTCAACCTTCAATCCTCAATACTCAATATTCGATACTCAATCCTCAATCTTCAATCCTCAATCTTCAATCCTCAACCCTCAATCCTCAATCCTCAATCCTCATTCTTCAATCCTCAATACCCAATCCTCGATCTTCAATCCTCAATCCTCAATCCTCAATTCTCAATCCTCAATCCTCAGTCCTCAGTCCTCAAACCTCAATCCTCAACCGTCAGTCCTCGTCCTCAATCGTCAACCCTCAATCCACAATCCTCAACCTTCAATCCTCAATACTCAATATTCAATACTCAATCCTCAATCTTCAATCCTCAATCCTCAATCCTCAATCCTCAATCCTCATTCTTCAATCCTTAATACCCAATCCTCAATCTTCAATCCTCAATCCTCAATCCTCAATTCTCTATCATCAATCGTCAGTCCTCAGTCGTCAAATCTCAATCCTCAATCCTCAGCCCTCAGCCTCAATCCTCAATCCTCAATCCTCTATCCTCAACCTTCAATCCTCAATACTCAACCTTCAATAATCAATCCTCAATTCTCAATCCTCAATACTCAATCCTCAATCGCCAATCCTCAATCCCCAATCCTCAATCTTCAGTCCACAATCCTCAATGCTCAATCCTCAACCCTCAATCTTCAATACTCAAGACTCAATCTTCAATCCTCAATCCTCAATCCTCAATCCTCAATCCTCAACTCTCAATCCTCAACTATCAGTTGTCAATCCTCAATCCTCAATAGAATATCCTCACTTCACAGGATTCAATACTCAATACTCAACCTGCAATCTTCAAATCTCTATACACAAACATCAATTCTCGTCACTCAACCCTCAATACTCAGTCCCCAATCCTCAATCTTCAACCCTCAATCCTCAATCCTCAATCCTCAATCCTCAATCCTCAATCTTCAATCCTCAATACTCAATCCTCAATCCTCAATCCTCAATCCTCAATCCTCAATCTTCAATCCTCATTACTCAATATTCAATCCTCAATCCTCAATCCTCAATCCTCAATCCTCAATCCTCAATCCTCAATCTTCAATCATCCATACTCAAACTGCAATCCTCAATCCTCAGTCCTCACACCTCAATCGTCATTCTTCGACCCTCAATACCGAATCCTCAATCTTCAATCCTCAATCCTCAATTCTCAATACTCATTCTTCAGTCCCCAATACGCAATCTTCAATCTTCAATCCTCAATCCTTAATCCTCAATTCTCCATCCTCAATCCTCAATCCTCAGACATCAAACATCAATACTCAACCCTCAATCCTCGTCCTCAATCCACATCCCTCAATCCTCGATCCTCAAACTTCAATCATCAATATTCAATCTCCAATCCTAGATCCTCAATCCCCAATCCTCAATCCTTAATACTCAATCTTCAATCCTCAGACTTCAAACATAAATACTCAACCCTCAGACCTCGTCCTCAATCCACAACACTCAATACTCAATCCTCAATATTCAATCATTAACATTCAATCTGCAATCCTTAATCCTCAATCCCCAACCCTCAATCCTCAATGTTCAATCCTCAATACCCAATCCTCAGTCTTGAATCCTCAATCCCCAATCCTCAATCCTCAATCCTCAGACCTCAAACCTCAATCCTGAATCCTCAATCCTGAATCCTCAATCCTGAATCCTCAACCTTCAGCCCTGAGTCCTCAACAATCAGTTGTCAATCCTGAATCCTGAATAGAATATCCTCAATTCACAGCTTTCAATACTCAATACTCAATCTGCAATCTTCAGATTTCTATCCACAAACATCAATTCTCATCACTCAACCCTCAATACTCAGTCCCTAATCATCAATCTTCAATCCTCAACCCTCAATCCTCAATCCTCAATCCTCAACCTTAATCTTCTATCCTCAATACTCAATCTTCAATCCTCAATACTCAGTCTTCAATCATCAATCCTCAATCCTCAATCCACAATCCTCTATACTCAACCGTCAATCTTCAATCCTCAATACTCAATCTCCAATCCTCAATACTCAATCCTCAATCCTCAATCTTCATTCTTCAATCGTCAATAACCAATCCTCAATCTTCAATCCTCAATCCTCAATCCTCAATCCTCAATCCTCAATCCTCAGTCCTCAAACCTCAATCCGGAATCCTCGATCCTGAATCCTCAATCTTCAGCACTCAGGCCTCTACAATCAGTTGTCAATCCTCAATCCTCAATAGAATATCCCCAATTCACAGTATTCAATACTCAATACTCAATCTGCAATCTTCAGATCTCTATCCACAAACATCAATTCTCATCACTCAACCCTCAATCCTCAGTCCCAAATCCTCAATCTTCAAGGGTCAACAATCAATCCTCAATCTTCAATCCTCAATACTCAATCTTCAATCCTCAATCCCCAATCCTCAGTCCTCAATCCTCATTCTCCAATCCTCAATACCCAATCCTAAATCTTCGATCCTCAATCCTCAGTCCTCAATTCTCAATCCTCAATTCTCAGCCCTCTGACGTCAAACATCAATACTCAACCCTCAGTCCTCGACCTCAATCCACAACCCTCAATCCTCAATCCTCAATCTTCAATCATCAATATTCAATCTTCAGTTCTCAATCCTCAATCCTCAATCCTCAATCCTCAATCCTCAATGTTCAATCCGCAATACCCAAACCTCAATCTTCAATCCTCAATCCTCAACCCTCAATCCTCAATCCTCAATCCTCGACCTTCAATCCTCAATGCTCAATCTTCAACCCTCAATCCTCAATCCTCAATCCTCAATCCTCATTATTCAATCCTCAACACCCAATCCTTAATCTTCAATCCGCAATCCTCAATCCTCAATTCTCAATCATCAATCCTCAATCCTCAATCCTCAGACCTCAAGCATCAATACTCAACCCTCAGTCCTCGTCCACAATCCACAACCCTCAATCCTCGATCCTCAATCTTCAGTACTCAACCCTCAATCCTCAATGCTCAATCCTCAGTACCCAATCCTCAATCTTCAACCCTCAATCCACAATCCTCAATCGCCAATACTCAATCCTCAATCCTCATTCCACAAACCTCAATCCTGAATCCTCAATCCTGAATCCTCAATCTTCAGCCCACAGTCCTCAACTATCAGTTGTCAATCCTCAATCCTCAATAGAATATCCTCACTTCACAGGATTCAATACTCAATACTCAACCTGCAATCTTCAAATCTATATCCACAAACATCAATTCTCATCACTCATCCCTCAATACTCAGTCCCCAATCCTCAATCTTCAACCCTCAATCCTCAATCGTCAATCCTCAGTCCTCAATCCTCAATCTTCAATCCTCAATACTCAATCCTCAATCCTCAATCCTCAATCCTCAATCCTCATTCTTCAATCCTCAATACCCAATCCTCAATCTTCAGTCCTCAATCCTCTATCCTCAATCCTCAATTCTCAGTCCTCAACCCCAGACCTCAGTCCTCAAACCTCAATCCTCAATCCTCAGCCCTCATCCTCAATCCTCAATCCTCAATCCTCAATCCTCAATCTTCAATCCTCAATACTCAACCTTCAATAATCAATCCTCAACTCTCAATCCTCAATACTCAATCCTCAATCGTAAATCCTCAATCCCCAATCCTCAATCTTCAGTCCACAATCCTGAATCCTCAATCCTCAACCCTCAATCTTCAATACTCAATACTCAATCTTCAATCCTCAATCCTCAATCCTCAATCCTCAATCCTCAATCCTCAGTCCTCAATCCTCAATCTACAATCCTCAATACTCAGTCTTCAATCCTCAATCCTCAATCCTCAATCCTCAATCCTCATTCTTCAATCCTCAATACACAATCCTCAATCTTCAGTCCACAATCCTCGATCCTCAATCCTCAACCCCCAATATTCAATACTCAATACTCAATCTTCAATCCTCAATCCTCAATCCTCAAACCTCAATCCTCAACCGTCAGTCCTCGTCCTCAATCGTCAACCCTCAATCCACAATCCTCAACCTTCAATCCTCAATACTCAATATTCGATACTCAATCCTCAATCTTCAATCCTCAATCTTCAATCCTCAACCCTCAATCCTCAATCCTCAATCCTCATTCTTCAATCCTCAATACCCAATCCTCGATCTTCAATCCTCAATCCTCAATCCTCAATTCTCAATCCTCAATCCTCAGTCCTCAGTCCTCAAACCTCAATCCTCAACCGTCAGTCCTCGTCCTCAATCGTCAACCCTCAATCCACAATCCTCAACCTTCAATCCTCAATACTCAATATTCAATACTCAATCCTCAATCTTCAATCCTCAATCCTCAATCCTCAATCCTCAATCCTCATTCTTCAATCCTTAATACCCAATCCTCAATCTTCAATCCTCAATCCTCAATCCTCAATTCTCTATCATCAATCGTCAGTCCTCAGTCGTCAAATCTCAATCCTCAATCCTCAGCCCTCAGCCTCAATCCTCAATCCTCAATCCTCTATCCTCAACCTTCAATCCTCAATACTCAACCTTCAATAATCAATCCTCAATTCTCAATCCTCAATACTCAATCCTCAATCGCCAATCCTCAATCCCCAATCCTCAATCTTCAGTCCACAATCCTCAATGCTCAATCCTCAACCCTCAATCTTCAATACTCAAGACTCAATCTTCAATCCTCAATCCTCAATCCTCAATCCTCAATCCTCAACTCTCAATCCTCAACCCTCAATCCTCAGTCCTCAATCATCAATCCTCAATCCTTAAACCTCAATCCCGAACCGTCAGTCCTCGTCCTCAAGCCTCAACCCTCAATCCTCAATCCTCAATCCTCAATCTTCAATCATCAATACTCAATCTTCAACCCTCAATCCTCAATACTCAATCTTCAATCATCAATCCTCAATTCTCAACCCTCAATGCTCAATCCTCAATCGTCAATCCTCAATCCCCAATCCTCAATCTTCAATCCTCAATCCTCAATCCTCAATCCTCAATCCTCAATCTTCAATCCTCAATACTCAACATTCAATCCTCAATCCTCAATCCTCAATCCTCAATCCTCAATCCTCAATCCTCTATCTTCAATCATCCATACTCAAACTGCAATCCTCAATCCTCAGTCCTCACTCCTCAATCCTCATTCTTCAACCCTCAATACCGAATCCTCAATCTTCAATCCTCAATCCTCAATCATCAATTCTCAATCCTCAATCCTCAATCCTCGGACTTCAAACATCAATACTCATCCCTCAGTCCTCGTCCTCAATCCACAACACTCAATCCTCAATCCTGAATCTTCAACCATTAATATTCAATCTTCAATCCACAATCTTCAATCCTCAATTCTCAACCCTCAATCCTCAATTTTCAATCCTCAATACCCAATCCTCAGTCTTCAATCCTCAGTCCCCGATCCTCAATCTTCAACCCTCAATCCTCAATCGTCAATCCTCAGTCCTCAATCCTCAATCTTCAATCCTCAATACTCAATCCTCAATCCTCAATCCTCAATCCTCAATCCTCATTCTTCAATCCTCAATACCCAATCCTCAATCTTCAGTCCTCAATCCTCTATCCTCAATCCTCAATTCTCAGTCCTCAACCCCAGACCTCAGTCCTCAAACCTCAATCCTCAATCCTCAGCCCTCATCCTCAATCCTCAATCCTCAATCCTCAATCCTCAATCTTCAATCCTCAATACTCAACCTTCAATAATCAATCCTCAACTCTCAATCCTCAATACTCAATCCTCAATCGTAAATCCTCAATCCCCAATCCTCAATCTTCAGTCCACAATCCTCAATCCTCAATCCTCAACCCTCAATCTTCAATACTCAATACTCAATCTTCAATCCTCAATCCTCAATCCTCAATCCTCAATCCTCAATCCTCAGTCCTCAATCCTCAATCTACAATCCTCAATACTCAGTCTTCAATCCTCAATCCTCAATCCTCAATCCTCAATCCTCATTCTTCAATCCTCAATACACAATCCTCAATCTTCAGTCCACAATCCTCGATCCTCAATCCTCAACCCCGAATCTTCAATACTCAATACTCAATCTTCAATCCTCAATCCTCAATCCTCAAACCTCAATCCTCAACCGTCAGTCCTCGTCCTCAATCGTCAACCCTCAATCCACAATCCTCAACCTTCAATCCTCAATACTCAATATTCAATACTCAATCCTTAATCTTCAATCCTCAACCTTCAATCCTCAATCCTCAATCCTCAATCCTCAATCCTGATTCTTCAATCCTCAATACCCAATCCTCGATCTTCAATCCTCAATCCTCAATCCTCAATTCTCAATCCTCAATCCTCAGTCCTCAGTCCTCAAACCTCAATCCTCAACCTCAGCCCTCATCCTCAAACCTCAATCCTCAATCCTCAATCCTCAATCTTCAACCCTCAATACTCAACCGTCAATAATCAATCCTCAATTCTCAATCCTCAATACTCAATCCTCAATCGTCAATCCTCAATCCCCAATCCTCAATCTTCAGTCCACAATCCTCAATCCTCAATCCTCAACCCTCAATCTTCAATACTCAATACTCAATCTTCAATCCTCAATCCTCAATCCTCAACCCTCAATCCTCAGTCCTCAAACCTCAATCCCGAATCCTCAATCCTGAATCCTCAATCTTCAGCCCTCAGTCCTCATAGATCAATTGTCAATCCTCAATCCTCAATAGAATATCCTCAATTCACAGTTTTCAATACTGAACCCCATTCTTCAATCTTCAAATGTCAATCCAGAAACATCAATTCTCATCACTCAACCATCAACACCCAGTCCTCAATCTTCAATCCTCAATCCTCAATCCTCAAACTTCAATCCTCAAAACTCAATACTCAATCCTCAATTCTCAGTCCTCAATACTCAATCCTCTATCCTCAATCGTCAATCCACAATCCCCAATCCTCAACCTTCAATCCTCTATCCTCAATCCTCAATCCTCAATCCTCAATATTCAACACACAACCCTCAACCATCAATCCTCTATTCGCAATACTCAATAGAATATCCTGAATTCTCATGGTTCAATACTCAATCCACAGAATTCAATAATCAAATCTCAATCCTCAAACATCAATTCTCAACACTCAATCCTCAATACTCAGTCCTCTCTCTTCAATCCTCCATCCTCAATCCTCAACCCTCAATTCTCAGTCACCAATACTCAATCTGCAATACCCAGTCCTCAATCCTCAAACCTCAATCCTCAATCCTCAATTCTCAACCCTCAATCCTCATTCCTCAAACCTCAATCCTCAACCCTCAGCCCTCATTATCAATTCTCAATTCTCAGTCCTCAATCCTCAAACCCCAATCTTCAATCCTCAATAATCAATCTCCAATCCTAGATCCTCAATCCCCAATCTTCAATCCTTAATCCTCAACCTTCAATCCTCATTCCCCAGTCCTCAATCTTCAATCCTCAATGCTCAATCCTCAATCCTCAATCATCATTCCTCAATCCTCAGCCCTCAACCCTCAAACCTCAATCCTCAACCGTCAGTCCTCGTCCTCAATCGTCAACCCTCAATCCTCAATCCTCAATCTTCAATCCTCAATACTCAATATTCAATACTCAATCCTCAATCTTCAATCCTCAATCTTCAATCCTCAATCCTCAATCCTCAATCCTCAGTCCTCATTCTTCAATCCTCAATACCCAATCCTCAATCTTGAATCCTCAATCCTCAATCCTAAATCCTCAATTCTCAATCCTCAATCCTCAGTCCTCAGTCCTCAAACCTCAATCCTCAATCCTCAGCCCTCATCCTCAATCCTCAATCCTCAATCCTCAATCCTCAATCCTCAATCTTCAATCCTCAATACTCAACCTTCAATAATCAATCCTCAACTCTCAATCCTCAATACTCAATCCTCAATCGTCAATCCTCAATCCCCAATCCTCAATCTTCAGTCCACAATCCTCAATCCTCAATCCTCAACCCTCAACCTTCAATACTCAATACTCAATCTTCAATCCTCAATCCTCAATCCTCAATCCTCAATCCTCAGTCCTCAACCCTCAATCTACAATCCTCAATACCCAGTTTTCAATACTCAATCCTCAATGCTCAATCCTCAGTCCTCATTCTTCGATCCTCAATACACAATCCTCAATATTCAATGCTCAATCCTCAATCCTCAATCCTCAGTTCTCAATCCTCAATACTCAATCCTCAATATTCAACACTCAAGCCTCAATCATCAATCCTCAATTCTCAATACTCAATAGAGTATCCTGAATTCTCATGGTTCAATACTCAATCCACAAAATTCAATAATCAAATCTCAATCCTCAAACATCATTTCTCAACTCTCAATCCTCAATACTCAGTCCTCTCTCTTCAACACTCCATCCTCAATCCTCAATCCTCAAGCGTCAATCCTCAATCCTCAATCCTCATCCCTCAATCCTCAGTCCTCAAACCTCAATCCGGAATCCTAAATCTTGAATCCTCAACCTTCAGCCGTCGGTCCTCAACAATCAATTGTCAATCCCCAATCCTCAGTAGAATATCCTCAATTCACAGTTTTCATTACTCAATACTCAATCTGCAATCTTCAAATCTCTATCCACAAACATCAATACTCATCACTCAACCCTCAACACTCAGTCCTCAATCCTCAATATTCAATCCTCAATCCTCAATCCTCAATCCACAATCCTCAACATTCAATCCTCAATACTCAGTCTTCAATGCTAATTCCTCAATCCTCAACACTCAATTCTCAATCCTCAATCGTCAATATTCAATCCTCTATACTCAATATTCAACCCTCAATCCTCAATCCTCAATCCTCAATCCTCACTCTTGAATCCTCAATACCCAATCCTCAATCTATAATCCTGAATCCTCAATCCCCAACTCTCAATCCTCAATCCTCAGTCCTCAGCTCTCAAACCTCAATCCTCAACCCTCAGACCTCATCCTCATTCCTCATTCCTCAATGCTCAATCCTCAATCTTCAATCCTCAATACTCAATCTTCAATCCTCAATCCTCAATTCTCAATCCTCAATGCTCAATCCTCAATCTTCAATCCTCAATCCCGAATCCTCAATCTTCAATCCTCAATCCTCAATCCTCAATCCTCAATCCTCAATCTTCAATCCTCAATAATCAATATTCAATCCTCAATCCTCAATCCTCAATCCTCAATCCTCAATCCTCAATCCTCAACCTTCAATCATCCATACTCAAACTGCAATCCTCAATCCTCAGTCCTCACACCTCAATCCTCATTCTTCGACCCTCAATACCGAATCCTCAATCTTCAATCCTCAATCCTCAATTCTCAATACTCATTCTTCAGTCCCCAATACGCAATCTTCAATCTTCAATCCTCAATCCTTAATCCTCAATTCTCCATCCTCAATCCTCAATCGTCAGACATCAAACATCAATACTCAACCCTCAATCCTCGTCCTCAATCCACATCCCTCAATCCTCGATCCTCAAACTTCAATCATCAATATTCAATCTCCAATCCTAGATCCTCAATCCCCAATCCTCAATCCTTAATCCTCAATCTTCAATCCTCAGACTTCAAACATAAATACTC
This sequence comes from Calliopsis andreniformis, assembly GCF_051401765.1. NCBI lineage: Eukaryota > Metazoa > Arthropoda > Insecta > Hymenoptera > Andrenidae > Calliopsis > Calliopsis andreniformis. Next base: position 647,853 of record NW_027480613.1, on the reverse strand, counting down.
AACCCTCAGACCTCGTCCTCAATCCACAACACTCAATACTCAATCCTCAATATTCAATCATTAACATTCAATCTTCAATCCTTAATCCTCAATCCCCAACCCTCAATCCTCAATGTTCAATCCTCAACACCCAATCCTCAGCCTTGAATCCTCAATCCTCAATCCTCAATCCTCAATCCTCAGACCTCAAACCTCAATCCTGAATCCTCAATCCTGAATCCTCAATCCTGAATCCTCAACCTTCAGCCCTGAGTCCTCAACAATCAGTTGTCAACCCTCAATCCTGAATAGAATATCCCCAATTCACAGTTTTCAATACTCAATACTCAATCTGCAATCTTCAGATCTCTATCCACAAACATCAATTCTCATCACTCAACCCTCAACCCTCAGTCCCAAATCCTCAATCTTCAAGGGTCAACAATCAATCCTCAATCTTCAATCCTCAATACTCAATCTTCAATCCTCAATCCCCAATCCTCAGTCCTCAATCCTCATTCTCCAATCCTCAATAACCAATCCTAAATCTTCAATCCTCAATCCTCAGTCCTCAATTCTCAATCCTCAATTCTCAGCCCTCTGACGTCAAACATCAATACTCAACCCTCAGTCCTCGACCTCAATCCACAACCCTCAATCCTCAATCCTCAATCTTCAATCATCAATATTCAATCTTCAGTTCTCAATCCTCAATCCTCAATCCTCAATCCTCAATCCTCAATGTTCAATCCGCAATACCCAAACCTCAATCTTCAATCCTCAATCCTCAACCCTCAATCCTCAATCCTCAATCCTCAACCTTCAATCCCCAATACTCAATCTTCAACCCTCAATCCTCAATCCTCAATCCTCAATCCTCATTATTCAATCCTCAACACCCAATCCTCAATCTTCAATACGCAATCCTCAATCCTCAATTCTCAATCATCAATCCTCAATCCTCAGACCTCAAGCATCAATACTCAACCCTCAGTCCTCGTCCTCAATCCACAGCCCTCAATCCTCGATCCTCAATCTTCAGTACTCAACCCTCAATCCTCAATGCTCAATACTCAGTACCCAATCCTCAATCTTCAACCCTCAATCCACATTCCTCAATCGCCAATCCTCAATCCTCAATCCTCATTCCACAAACCTCAATCCTGAATCCTCAATCCTGAATCCTCAATCTTCAGCCCACAGTCCTCAACTATCAGTTGTCAATCCTCAATCCTCAATAGAATATCCTCACTTCACAGGATTCAATACTCAATACTCAACCTGCAATCTTCAAATCTATATCCACAAACATCAATTCTCATCACTCAGCCCTCAATACTCAGTCCCCAATCCTCAATCTTCAACGCTCAATCCTCAATCGTCAATCCTCAATCCTCAATCCTCAATCTTCAATCCTCAATACTCAATCCTCAATCCTCAACCCTCAATCTTCAATACTCAATACTCAATCTTCAATCCTCAATCCTCAATCCTCAATCCTCAATCCTCAATCCTCAGTCCTCAATCCTCAATCTACAATCCTCAATACTCAGTCTTCAATCCTCAATCCTCAATCCTCAATCCTCAATCCTCATTCTTCAATCCTCAATACACAATCCTCAATCTTCAGTCCACAATCCTCGATCCTCAATCCTCAACCCCGAATCTTCAATACTCAATACTCAATCTTCAATCCTCAATCCTCAATCCTCAAACCTCAATCCTCAACCGTCAGTCCTCGTCCTCAATCGTCAACCCTCAATCCACAATCCTCAACCTTCAATCCTCAATACTCAATATTCAATACTCAATCCTCAATCTTCAATCCTCAACCTTCAATCCTCAATCCTCAATCCTCAATCCTCAATCCTGATTCTTCAATCCTCAATACCCAATCCTCGATCTTCAATCCTCAATCCTCAATCCTCAATTCTCAATCCTCAATCCTCAGTCCTCAGTCCTCAAACCTCAATCCTCAACCTCAGCCCTCATCCTCAAACCTCAATCCTCAATCCTCAATCCTCAATCTTCAACCCTCAATACTCAACCGTCAATAATCAATCCTCAATTCTCAATCCTCAATACTCAATCCTCAATCGTCAATCCTCAATCCCCAATCCTCAATCTTCAGTCCACAATCCTCAATCCTCAATCCTCAACCCTCAATCTTCAATACTCAATACTCAATCTTCAATCCTCAATCCTCAATCCTCAACCCTCAATCCTCAGTCCTCAAACCTCAATCCCGAATCCTCAATCCTGAATCCTCAATCTTCAGCCCTCAGTCCTCATAGGTCAATTGTCAATCCTCAATCCTCAATAGAATATCCTCAATTCACAGTTTTCAATACTGAACCCCATTCTTCAATCTTCAAATGTCAATCCAGAAACATCAATTCTCATCACTCAACCATCAACACCCAGTCCTCAATCTTCAATCCTCAATCCTCAATCCTCAAACTTCAATCCTCAAAACTCAATACTCAATCCTCAATTCTCAGTCCTCAATACTCAATCCTCTATCCTCAATCGTCAATCCACAATCCCCAATCCTCAACCTTCAATCCTCAATCCTCAATCCTCAATCCTCAATCCTCAATATTCAACACACAACCCTCAACCATCAATCCTCTATTCGCAATACTCAATAGAATATCCTGAATTCTCATGGTTCAATACTCAATCCACAGAATTCAATAATCAAATCTCAATCCTCAAACATCAATTCTCAACACTCAATCCTCAATACTCAGTCCTCTCTCTTCAATCCTCCATCCTCAATCCTCAACCCTCAATTCTCAGTCACCAATACTCAATCTGCAATACCCAGTCCTCAATCCTCAAACCTCAATCCTCAATCCTCAATTCTCAACCCTCAATCCTCATTCCTCAAACCTCAATCCTCAACCCTCAGCCCTCATTATCAATTCTCAATTCTCAGTCCTCAATCCTCAAACCCCAATCTTCAATCCTCAATAATCAATCTCCAATCCTAGATCCTCAATCCCCAATCTTCAATCCTTAATCCTCAACCTTCAATCCTCATTCCCCAGTCCTCAATCTTCAATCCTCAATGCTCAATCCTCAATCCTCAATCATCATTCCTCAATCCTCAGCCCTCAACCCTCAAACCTCAATCCTCAACCGTCAGTCCTCGTCCTCAATCGTCAACCCTCAATCCTCAATCCTCAATCTTCAATCCTCAATACTCAATATTCAATACTCAATCCTCAATCTTCAATCCTCAATCTTCAATCCTCAATCCTCAATCCTCAATCCTCAGTCCTCATTCTTCAATCCTCAATACCCAATCCTCAATCTTCAATCCTCAATCCTCAATCCTAAATCCTCAATTCTCAATCCTCAATCCTCAGTCCTCAGTCCTCAAACCTCAATCCTCAATCCTCAGCCCTCATCCTCAATCCTCAATCCTCAATCCTCAATCCTCAATCCTCAATCTTCAATCCTCAATACTCAACCTTCAATAATCAATCCTCAACTCTCAATCCTCAATACTCAATCCTCAATCGTCAATCCTCAATCCCCAATCCTCAATCTTCAGTCCACAATCCTCAATCCTCAATCCTCAACCCTCAACCTTCAATACTCAATACTCAATCTTCAATCCTCAATCCTCAATCCTCAATCCTCAATCCTCAGTCCTCAACCCTCAATCTACAATCCTCAATACCCAGTTTTCAATACTCAATCCTCAATGCTCAATCCTCAGTCCTCATTCTTCGATCCTCAATACACAATCCTCAATATTCAATGCTCAATCCTCAATCCTCAATCCTCAGTTCTCAATCCTCAATACTCAATCCTCAATATTCAACACTCAAGCCTCAATCATCAATCCTCAATTCTCAATACTCAATAGAGTATCCTGAATTCTCATGGTTCAATACTCAATCCACAATATTCAATAATCAAATCTCAATCCTCAAACATCCATTCTCAACACTCAATACTCAACACTCAGTCCTCTCTCTTCAATCCTCCATACTCAACCCTCAATCCTCAAGCGTCAATCCTCAATCCTCTATCCTCAACCCTCAATCCTCAGTCCTCAAACCTCAATCCCGAATTCTCAATCCTGAATCCTCCATCTTCAGCCCTCAGTCCTCAAAAATCAATTGTCAATCCTCAATGCTCAATAGAATATCCTCAATTCACAGTTTTCAATACTGAACCCCATCCTTCAATCTTCAAACCTCAATCCACAAACATCAATCCTCATCACTCAACCATCAACACCCAGTCCTCAATCTTCAATCCTCAATCCTCAATCCTCAACCTTCAATCCTCAATACTCAATACTCAATCCTCAATCCTCAATTCTCAGTCCTCAATACTCAATCCTCAATCGTCAATCCTCAATCCCCAATCCTCAATCTTCAATCCTCAATTCTCAATCCTCAATCCTCAATCCTCAATATTCAACACACAACCCTCAACCGTCAATCCTCAACACTCAACCATCAATCCTCAATTCTCAATACTCAATAGAATATCCTGAATTCTCATGGTTCAATGCGCAATCCACAAAATTCAATAATCAAGTCTCAATCCTCAAACATCAATTCTCAACACTCAATCCTCAATACTCAGTCCTCTCTCTTCAATCCTCCATCCTCAATCCTCAACCCTCAATCCTCAGTCATCAATACTCAATCTTCAATACTCAATCCTCAATCCTCAATCATCAACCCTCAATCTTCAATCCTCAACCCTCAATCCTCATTTCTCAAACCTCAATCCTCAACTCTCAGCCCTCATCCTCAATTCTCAATCCTCAATCCTCAATACCCAATCCTCAATCTTCAATCCTCAATCCTCAATCCTCAATCCTCAATCCTCAATCCTCAATCCTCAATCCACAGACCTCAAACAGCAATGCTCAACCCTCAGTCCTCGTCCTCAGTCCACAATCGTCAATCCTCAATCCTCAATCTTCAATCATCAATATTCAATCTTCAGTTCTCAATCCTCAATCCTCAATCCTCAATCCTCAATCCTCAATGTTCAATCCCCTATACCCAAACCTCAATCTTCAATCCTCAATCCTCAACCCTCAATCCTCAATCCTCAATCCTCAACCTTCAATCCTCAATACTCAATCTTCAACCCTCAATCCTCAATCCTCAATCCTCAATCCTGATTCTTCAGTCCTCAGTCCTCAATCTTCAATCCTCAATACTCAACCTTCAATAATCAATCCTCAATTCTCAATCCTCAATACTCAATCCTCAATCGTCAATCCTCAATCCCCAATTCTCAATCTTCAGTCCACAATCCTCAATCCTCAATCCTCAACCGTCAATCTTCAATACTCAATACTCAATCTTCAATCCTCAATCCTCAATCCTCAAACCTCAAGCATGAATACTCAACCCCCAGTCCTCGTCCTCAATCCACAACCCACAATCCTCGATCCTCAATCTTCAATACTCAACCCTCAATCCTCAATGCTCAATCCTCAATACCCAATCCTCAATCTTCAACCCTCAATCCACAATCCTCAATCCCCAATTCTCAATCCTCAATCCTCATTCCACAAACCTCAATCCTGAATCGTCAATCCTGAATCCTCAATCTTCAGCCCACAGTCCTCAACTATCAGTTGTCAATCCTCAATCCTCAATAGAATATCCTCACTTCACAGGATTCAATACTCAATACTCAACCTGCAATCTTCAAATCTCTATACACAAACATCAATTCTCGTCACTCAACCCTCAATACTCAGTCCCCAATCCTCAATCTTCAACCCTCAATCCTCAATCCTCAATCCTCAATCCTCAATCCTCAATCTTCAATCCTCAATACTCAATCCTCAATCCTCAATCCTCAATCCTCAATCCTCAATCTTCAATCCTCATTACTCAATATTCAATCCTCAATCCTCAATCCTCAATCCTCAATCCTCAATCCTCAATCCTCAATCTTCAATCATCCATACTCAAACTGCAATCCTCAATCCTCAGTCCTCACACCTCAATCGTCATTCTTCGACCCTCAATACCGAATCCTCAATCTTCAATCCTCAATCCTCAATTCTCAATACTCATTCTTCAGTCCCCAATACGCAATCTTCAATCTTCAATCCTCAATCCTTAATCCTCAATTCTCCATCCTCAATCCTCAATCCTCAGACATCAAACATCAATACTCAACCCTCAATCCTCGTCCTCAATCCACATCCCTCAATCCTCGATCCTCAAACTTCAATCATCAATATTCAATCTCCAATCCTAGATCCTCAATCCCCAATCCTCAATCCTTAATACTCAATCTTCAATCCTCAGACTTCAAACATAAATACTCAACCCTCAGACCTCGTCCTCAATCCACAACACTCAATACTCAATCCTCAATATTCAATCATTAACATTCAATCTGCAATCCTTAATCCTCAATCCCCAACCCTCAATCCTCAATGTTCAATCCTCAATACCCAATCCTCAGTCTTGAATCCTCAATCCCCAATCCTCAATCCTCAATCCTCAGACCTCAAACCTCAATCCTGAATCCTCAATCCTGAATCCTCAATCCTGAATCCTCAACCTTCAGCCCTGAGTCCTCAACAATCAGTTGTCAATCCTGAATCCTGAATAGAATATCCTCAATTCACAGCTTTCAATACTCAATACTCAATCTGCAATCTTCAGATTTCTATCCACAAACATCAATTCTCATCACTCAACCCTCAATACTCAGTCCCTAATCATCAATCTTCAATCCTCAACCCTCAATCCTCAATCCTCAATCCTCAACCTTAATCTTCTATCCTCAATACTCAATCTTCAATCCTCAATACTCAGTCTTCAATCATCAATCCTCAATCCTCAATCCACAATCCTCTATACTCAACCGTCAATCTTCAATCCTCAATACTCAATCTCCAATCCTCAATACTCAATCCTCAATCCTCAATCTTCATTCTTCAATCGTCAATAACCAATCCTCAATCTTCAATCCTCAATCCTCAATCCTCAATCCTCAATCCTCAATCCTCAGTCCTCAAACCTCAATCCGGAATCCTCGATCCTGAATCCTCAATCTTCAGCACTCAGGCCTCTACAATCAGTTGTCAATCCTCAATCCTCAATAGAATATCCCCAATTCACAGTATTCAATACTCAATACTCAATCTGCAATCTTCAGATCTCTATCCACAAACATCAATTCTCATCACTCAACCCTCAATCCTCAGTCCCAAATCCTCAATCTTCAAGGGTCAACAATCAATCCTCAATCTTCAATCCTCAATACTCAATCTTCAATCCTCAATCCCCAATCCTCAGTCCTCAATCCTCATTCTCCAATCCTCAATACCCAATCCTAAATCTTCGATCCTCAATCCTCAGTCCTCAATTCTCAATCCTCAATTCTCAGCCCTCTGACGTCAAACATCAATACTCAACCCTCAGTCCTCGACCTCAATCCACAACCCTCAATCCTCAATCCTCAATCTTCAATCATCAATATTCAATCTTCAGTTCTCAATCCTCAATCCTCAATCCTCAATCCTCAATCCTCAATGTTCAATCCGCAATACCCAAACCTCAATCTTCAATCCTCAATCCTCAACCCTCAATCCTCAATCCTCAATCCTCGACCTTCAATCCTCAATGCTCAATCTTCAACCCTCAATCCTCAATCCTCAATCCTCAATCCTCATTATTCAATCCTCAACACCCAATCCTTAATCTTCAATCCGCAATCCTCAATCCTCAATTCTCAATCATCAATCCTCAATCCTCAATCCTCAGACCTCAAGCATCAATACTCAACCCTCAGTCCTCGTCCTCAATCCACAACCCTCAATCCTCGATCCTCAATCTTCAGTACTCAACCCTCAATCCTCAATGCTCAATCCTCAGTACCCAATCCTCAATCTTCAACCCTCAATCCACAATCCTCAATCGCCAATACTCAATCCTCAATCCTCATTCCACAAACCTCAATCCTGAATCCTCAATCCTGAATCCTCAATCTTCAGCCCACAGTCCTCAACTATCAGTTGTCAATCCTCAATCCTCAATAGAATATCCTCACTTCACAGGATTCAATACTCAATACTCAACCTGCAATCTTCAAATCTATATCCACAAACATCAATTCTCATCACTCATCCCTCAATACTCAGTCCCCAATCCTCAATCTTCAACCCTCAATCCTCAATCGTCAATCCTCAGTCCTCAATCCTCAATCTTCAATCCTCAATACTCAATCCTCAATCCTCAATCCTCAATCCTCAATCCTCATTCTTCAATCCTCAATACCCAATCCTCAATCTTCAGTCCTCAATCCTCTATCCTCAATCCTCAATTCTCAGTCCTCAACCCCAGACCTCAGTCCTCAAACCTCAATCCTCAATCCTCAGCCCTCATCCTCAATCCTCAATCCTCAATCCTCAATCCTCAATCTTCAATCCTCAATACTCAACCTTCAATAATCAATCCTCAACTCTCAATCCTCAATACTCAATCCTCAATCGTAAATCCTCAATCCCCAATCCTCAATCTTCAGTCCACAATCCTGAATCCTCAATCCTCAACCCTCAATCTTCAATACTCAATACTCAATCTTCAATCCTCAATCCTCAATCCTCAATCCTCAATCCTCAATCCTCAGTCCTCAATCCTCAATCTACAATCCTCAATACTCAGTCTTCAATCCTCAATCCTCAATCCTCAATCCTCAATCCTCATTCTTCAATCCTCAATACACAATCCTCAATCTTCAGTCCACAATCCTCGATCCTCAATCCTCAACCCCCAATATTCAATACTCAATACTCAATCTTCAATCCTCAATCCTCAATCCTCAAACCTCAATCCTCAACCGTCAGTCCTCGTCCTCAATCGTCAACCCTCAATCCACAATCCTCAACCTTCAATCCTCAATACTCAATATTCGATACTCAATCCTCAATCTTCAATCCTCAATCTTCAATCCTCAACCCTCAATCCTCAATCCTCAATCCTCATTCTTCAATCCTCAATACCCAATCCTCGATCTTCAATCCTCAATCCTCAATCCTCAATTCTCAATCCTCAATCCTCAGTCCTCAGTCCTCAAACCTCAATCCTCAACCGTCAGTCCTCGTCCTCAATCGTCAACCCTCAATCCACAATCCTCAACCTTCAATCCTCAATACTCAATATTCAATACTCAATCCTCAATCTTCAATCCTCAATCCTCAATCCTCAATCCTCAATCCTCATTCTTCAATCCTTAATACCCAATCCTCAATCTTCAATCCTCAATCCTCAATCCTCAATTCTCTATCATCAATCGTCAGTCCTCAGTCGTCAAATCTCAATCCTCAATCCTCAGCCCTCAGCCTCAATCCTCAATCCTCAATCCTCTATCCTCAACCTTCAATCCTCAATACTCAACCTTCAATAATCAATCCTCAATTCTCAATCCTCAATACTCAATCCTCAATCGCCAATCCTCAATCCCCAATCCTCAATCTTCAGTCCACAATCCTCAATGCTCAATCCTCAACCCTCAATCTTCAATACTCAAGACTCAATCTTCAATCCTCAATCCTCAATCCTCAATCCTCAATCCTCAACTCTCAATCCTCAACCCTCAATCCTCAGTCCTCAATCATCAATCCTCAATCCTTAAACCTCAATCCCGAACCGTCAGTCCTCGTCCTCAAGCCTCAACCCTCAATCCTCAATCCTCAATCCTCAATCTTCAATCATCAATACTCAATCTTCAACCCTCAATCCTCAATACTCAATCTTCAATCATCAATCCTCAATTCTCAACCCTCAATGCTCAATCCTCAATCGTCAATCCTCAATCCCCAATCCTCAATCTTCAATCCTCAATCCTCAATCCTCAATCCTCAATCCTCAATCTTCAATCCTCAATACTCAACATTCAATCCTCAATCCTCAATCCTCAATCCTCAATCCTCAATCCTCAATCCTCTATCTTCAATCATCCATACTCAAACTGCAATCCTCAATCCTCAGTCCTCACTCCTCAATCCTCATTCTTCAACCCTCAATACCGAATCCTCAATCTTCAATCCTCAATCCTCAATCATCAATTCTCAATCCTCAATCCTCAATCCTCGGACTTCAAACATCAATACTCATCCCTCAGTCCTCGTCCTCAATCCACAACACTCAATCCTCAATCCTGAATCTTCAACCATTAATATTCAATCTTCAATCCACAATCTTCAATCCTCAATTCTCAACCCTCAATCCTCAATTTTCAATCCTCAATACCCAATCCTCAGTCTTCAATCCTCAGTCCCCGATCCTCAATCTTCAACCCTCAATCCTCAATCGTCAATCCTCAGTCCTCAATCCTCAATCTTCAATCCTCAATACTCAATCCTCAATCCTCAATCCTCAATCCTCAATCCTCATTCTTCAATCCTCAATACCCAATCCTCAATCTTCAGTCCTCAATCCTCTATCCTCAATCCTCAATTCTCAGTCCTCAACCCCAGACCTCAGTCCTCAAACCTCAATCCTCAATCCTCAGCCCTCATCCTCAATCCTCAATCCTCAATCCTCAATCCTCAATCTTCAATCCTCAATACTCAACCTTCAATAATCAATCCTCAACTCTCAATCCTCAATACTCAATCCTCAATCGTAAATCCTCAATCCCCAATCCTCAATCTTCAGTCCACAATCCTCAATCCTCAATCCTCAACCCTCAATCTTCAATACTCAATACTCAATCTTCAATCCTCAATCCTCAATCCTCAGTCCTCAATCCTCAATCCTCAGTCCTCAATCCTCAATCTACAATCCTCAATACTCAGTCTTCAATCCTCAATCCTCAATCCTCAATCCTCAATCCTCATTCTTCAATCCTCAATACACAATCCTCAATCTTCAGTCCACAATCCTCGATCCTCAATCCTCAACCCCCAATATTCAATACTCAATACTCAATCTTCAATCCTCAATCCTCAATCCTCAAACCTCAATCCTCAACCGTCAGTCCTCGTCCTCAATCGTCAACCCTCAATCCACAATCCTCAACCTTCAATCCTCAATACTCAATATTCGATACTCAATCCTCAATCTTCAATCCTCAATCTTCAATCCTCAACCCTCAATCCTCAATCCTCAATCCTCATTCTTCAATCCTCAATACCCAATCCTCGATCTTCAATCCTCAATCCTCAATCCTCAATTCTCAATCCTCAATCCTCAGTCCTCAGTCCTCAAACCTCAATCCTCAACCGTCAGTCCTCGTCCTCAATCGTCAACCCTCAATCCACAATCCTCAACCTTCAATCCTCAATACTCAATATTCAATACTCAATCCTCAATCTTCAATCCTCAATCCTCAATCCTCAATCCTCAATCCTCATTCTTCAATCCTTAATACCCAATCCTCAATCTTCAATCCTCAATCCTCAATCCTCAATTCTCTATCATCAATCGTCAGTCCTCAGTCGTCAAATCTCAATCCTCAATCCTCAGCCCTCAGCCTCAATCCTCAATCCTCAATCCTCTATCCTCAACCTTCAATCCTCAATACTCAACCTTCAATAATCAATCCTCAATTCTCAATCCTCAATACTCAATCCTCAATCGCCAATCCTCAATCCCCAATCCTCAATCTTCAGTCCACAATCCTCAATGCTCAATCCTCAACCCTCAATCTTCAATACTCAAGACTCAATCTTCAATCCTCAATCCTCAATCCTCAATCCTCAATCCTCAACTCTCAATCCTCAACCCTCAATCCTCAGTCCTCAATCATCAATCCTCAATCCTTAAACCTCAATCCCGAACCGTCAGTCCTCGTCCTCAAGCCTCAACCCTCAATCCTCAATCCTCAATCCTCAATCTTCAATCATCAATACTCAATCTTCAACCCTCAATCCTCAATACTCAATCTTCAATCATCAATCCTCAATTCTCAACCCTCAATGCTCAATCCTCAATCGTCAATCCTCAATCCCCAATCCTCAATCTTCAATCCTCAATCCTCAATCCTCAATCCTCAATCCTCAATCTTCAATCCTCAATACTCAACATTCAATCCTCAATCCTCAATCCTCAATCCTCAATCCTCAATCCTCAATCCTCAATCCTCAATCCTCAATCCTCAATCCTCTATCTTCAATCATCCATACTCAAACTGCAATCCTCAATCCTCAGTCCTCACTCCTCAATCCTCATTCTTCAACCCTCAATACCGAATCCTCAATCTTCAATCCTCAATCCTCAATCATCAATTCTCAATCCTCAATCCTCAATCCTCGGACTTCAAACATCAATACTCATCCCTCAGTCCTCGTCCTCAATCCACAACACTCAATCCTCAATCCTGAATCTTCAACCATTAATATTCAATCTTCAATCCACAATCTTCAATCCTCAATTCTCAACCCTCAATCCTCAATTTTCAATCCTCAATACCCAATCCTCAGTCTTCAATCCTCAATCCTCAATCCTCAATCCCCAGACCACAAACCTCTATCCTGAATCCTCAATCCTGAATCCTCAATCTTCAGCACTGAGTCCTCAACAATCAGTTGTCAATCCTCAATCAACAATAGAATATCCTCAATTCACAGTTTTCAATACTCAATACTCAATCTGCAGTCTTCAGATCTCTATCCACAAACATCAATACTCATCACTCAACCCTCAACACTCAGTCCTCAATCCTCAATATTCAATCCTCAATCCTCAATCCTCAATCCACAATCCTCAACATTCAATCCTCAATACTCAGTCTTCAATGCTAATTCCTCAATCCTCAACACTCAATTCTCAATCCTCAATCGTCAATCTTCAATCCTCTATACTCAATATTCAACCCTCAATCCTCAATCCTCAATCCTCACTCTTGAATCCTCAATACCCAATCCTCAATCTATAATCCTGAATCCTCAATCCCCAATTCTCAATCCTCAATCCTCAGTCCTCAGCTCTCAAACCTCAATCCTCATCCCTCAGCCCTCATCCTCATTCCTCATTCCTCAATGCTCAATCCTCAATCTTCAATCCTCAATAGTCAATCTTCAATCCTCAATCCTCAATCCTCAATCCTCAATGCTCAATCCTCAATCTTCAATCCTCCATCCCGAATCCTCAATCTTCAATCCTCAATCATCAATCCTCAATCCTCAATCCTCAATCTTCAATCCTCAATACTCAATATTCAATCCTCAATCCTCAATCCTCAATCCTCAATCCTCAATCCTCAATCCTCAATCTTCAATCATCCATACTCAAACTGCAATCCTCAATCCTCAGTCCTCACACCTCAATCCTCATTCTTCGACCCTCAATACCGAATCCTCAATCTTCAATCCTCAATCCTCAATTCTCAATACTCATTCTTCAGTCCCCAATACGCAATCTTCAATCTTCAATCCTCAATACTTAATCCTCAATTCTCCATCCTCAATCCTCAATCCTCAGACATCAAACATCAATACTCAACCCTCAATCCTCGTCCTCAATCCACATCCCTCAATCCTCGATCCTCAAACTTCAATCATCAATATTCAATCTCCAATCCTAGATCCTCAATCCCCAATCCTCAATCCTTAATCCTCAATCTTCAATCCTCAGGCTTCAAACATAAATACTCAACCCTCAGACCTCGTCCTCAATCCACAACACTCAATACTCAATCCTCAATATTCAATCATTAACATTCAATCTTCAATCCTTAATCCTCAATACCCAACCCTCAATCCTCAATGTTCAATCCTCAACACCCAATCCTCAGTCTTGAATCCTCAATCCTCAATCCTCAATCCTCAATCCTCAGACCTCAAACCTCAATCCTGAATCCTCAATCCTGAATCCTCAATCCTGAATCCTCAACCTTCAGCCCTGAGTCCTCAACAATCAGTTGTCAATCCTCAATCCTGAATAGAATATCCCCAATTCACAGTTTTCAATACTCAATAATCAATCTGCAATCTTCAGATCTCTATCCACAAACATCAATTCTCATCACTCAACCCTCAATCCTCAGTCCCAAATCCTCAGTCTTCAAGGGTCAACAATCAATCCTCAATCTTCAATCCTCAATACTCAATCTTCAATCCTCAATCCCCAATCCTCAGTCCTCAATCCTCATTCTCCAATCCTCAATACCCAATCCTAAATCTTCAATCCTCAATCCTCAGTCCTCAATTCTCAATCCTCAATTCTCTGCCCTCTGACGTCAAACATCAATACTCAACCCTCAGTCCTCGACCTCAATCCACAACCCTCAATCCTCAATCCTCAATCTTCAATCATCAATATTCAATCTTCAGTTCTCAATCCTCAATCCTCAATCCTCAATTCTCAATCCTCAATGTTCAATCCGCAATACCCAAACCTCAATCTTCAATCCTCAATCCTCAACCCTCAATCCTCAATCCTCAATCCTCAACCTTCAATCCTCAATACTCAATCTTCAACCCTCAATCCTCAATCCTCAATCCTCAATCCTCATTATTCAATCCTCAACACCCAATCCTCAATCTTCAATCCGCAATCCTCAATCCTCAATTCTCAATCATCAATCCTCAATCCTCAGACCTCAAGCATCAATACTCAACCCTCAGTCCTCGTCCTCAATCCACAACCCTCAATCCTCGATCCTCAATCTTCAGTACTCAACCCTCAATCCTCAATGCTCAATCCTCAGTACCCAATCCTCAATCTTCAACCCTCAATCCACATTCCTCAATCGCCAATCCTCAATCCTCAATCCTCATTCCACAAACCTCAATCCTGAATCCTCAATCCTGAATCCTCAATCTTCAGCCCACAGTCCTCAACTATCAGTTGTCAATCCTCAATCCTCAATAGAATATCCTCACTTCACAGGATTCAATACACAATACTCAACCTGCAATCTTCAAATCTATATCCACAAACATCAATTCTCATCACTCAGCCCTCAATACTCAGTCCCCAATCCTCAATCTTCAACCCTGAATCCTCAATCGTCAATCCTCAATCCTCAATCCTCAATCTTCAATCCTCAATACTCAATCCTCAATCCTCAATCCTCAATCCTCAATCCTCATTCTTCAATCCTCAATACCCAATCCTCAATCTTCAGTCCTCAATCCTCAATCCTCAATCCTCAATTCTCAGTCCTCAACCCCAGACCTCAGTCCTCAAACCTCAATCCTCAATCCTCAGCCCTCATCCTCAATCCTCAATCCTCAATCCTCAATCCTCAATCTTCAATCCTCAATACTCAACCTTCAATAATCAATCCTCAACTCTCAATCCTCAATACTCAATCCTCAATCGTCAATCCTCAATCCCCAATCCTCAATCTTCAGTCCACAATCCTCAATCCTCAATCCTCAACCCTCAATCTTCAATACTCAATACTCAATCTTCAATCCTCAATCCTCAATCCTCAATCCTCAATCCTCAATCCTCAGTCCTCAATCCTCAATCTACAATCCTCAATACTCAGTCTTCAATCCTCAATCCTCAATACTCAATCCTCAATCCTCATTCTTCAATCCTCAATACACAATCCTCAATCTTCAGTCCACAATCCTCGATCCTCAATCCTCAACCCCCAATCTTCAATACTCAATACTCAATCTTCAATCCTCAATCCTCAATCCCCAAACCTCAATCCTCAACCGTCAGTCCTCGTCCTCAATCGTCAACCCTCAATCCACAATCCTCAACCTTCAATCCTCAATACTCAATATTCAATACTCAATCCTCAATCTTCAATCCTCAATCTTCAATCCTCAATCCTCAATCCTCAATCCTCAATCCTGATTCTTCAATCCTCAATACCCAATCCTCGATCTTCAATCCTCAATCCTCAATCCTCAATTCTCAATCCTCAATCCTCAGTCCTCAGTCCTCAAACCTCAATCCTCAACCTCAGCCCTCATCCTCAAACCTCAATCCTCAATCCTCAATCCTCAATCTTCAACCCTCAATACTCAACCTTCAATAATCAATCCTCAATTCTCAATCCTCAATACTCAATCCTCAATCGTCAATCCTCAATCCCCAATCCTCAATCTTCAGTCCACAATCCTCAATCCTCAATCCTCAACCCTCAATCTTCAATACTCAAATCTCAATCTTCAATCCTCAATCCTCAATCCTCAACCCTCAATCCTCAGTCCTCAAACCTCAATCCCGAATCCTCAATCCTGAATCCTCAATCTTCAGCCCTCAGTCCTCATAGATCAATTGTCAATCCTCAATCCTCAATAGAATATCCTCAATTCACAGTTTTCAATACTGAACCCCATTCTTCAATCTTCAAATCTCAATCCACAAACATCAATTCTCATCACTCAACCATCAACACCCAGTCCTCAATCTTCAATCCTCAATCCTCAATCCTCAATCTTCAATCCTCAAAGCTCAATACTCAATCCTCAATTCTCAGTCCTCAATACTCAATCCTCTATCCTCAATCGTCAATCCACAATCCCCAATCCTCAACCTTCAATCCTCAATCCTCAATCCTCAATCCTCAATCCTCAATATTCAACACACAACCCTCAACCATCAATCCTCTATTCGCAATACTCAATAGAATATCCTGAATTCTCATGGTTCAATACTCAATCCACAGAATTCAATAATCAAATCTCAATCCTCAAACATCAATTCTCAACACTCAATCCTCAATACTCAGTCCTCTCTCTTCAATCCTCCATCCTCAATCCTCAACCCTCAATTCTCAGTTACCAATACTCAATCTGCAATACCCAGTCCTCAATCCTCAATCCTCAATCCTCAATCCTCAATTCTCAACCCTCAATCCTCATTCCTCAAACCTCAATCCTCAACCCTCAGCCCTCATTATCAATTCTCAACTCTCAGTCCTCAATCCTCAAACCCCAATCTTCAATCCTCAATAATCAATCTCCAATCCTAGATCCTCAATCCCCAATCTTCAATCCTTAATCCTCAACCTTCAATCCTCATTCCCCAGTCCTCAATCTTCAATCCTCAATGCTCAATCCTCAATCCTCAATCATCATTCCTCAATCCTCAGCCCTCAACCCTCAAACCTCAATCCTCAACCGTCAGTCCTCGTCCTCAATCGTCAACCCTCAACCCTCAATCCTCAATCTTCAATCCTCAATACTCAATATTCAATACTCAATCCTCAATCTTCAATCCTCAATCTTCAATCCTCAATCCTCAATCCTCAATCCTCAGTCCTCATTCTTCAATCCTCAATACCGAATCCTCAATCTTCAATCCTCAATCCTCAATCCTAAATCCTCAATTCTCAATCCTCAACCCTCAGTCCTCAGTCCTCAAACCTCAATCCTCAATCCTCAGCCCTCATCCTCAATCCTCAATCCTCAATCCTCAATCCTCAATCCTCAATCTTCAATCCTCAATACTCAACCTTCAATAATCAATCCTCAACTCTCAATCCTCAATACTCAATCCTCAATCGTCAATCCTCAATCCCCAATCCTCAATCTTCAGTCCACAATCCTCAATCCTCAATCCTCAACCCTCAATCTTCAATACTCAATACTCAATCTTCAATCCTCAATCCTCAATCCTCAATCCTCAATCCTCAGTCCTCAACCCTCAATCTACAATCCTCAATACTCAGTCTTCAATCCTCAATCCTCAATGCTCAATCCTCTGTCCTCATTCTTCAATCCTCAATACACAATCCTCAATATTCATTGCTCAATCCTCAATCCTCAATCCTCAGTTCTCAATCCTCATTCTTCAATCCTCAATACACAATCCTCAATCTTCAGTCCACAATCCTCGATCGTCAATCCTCAACCCCCAATCTTCAATACTCAATACTCAATCTTCAATCCTCAATCCTCAACTCTCAAACCTCAATCCTCAACCGTCAGTCCTCGTCCTCAATCGTCAACCCTCAATCCACAATCCTCAACCTTCAATCCTCAATACTCAATATTCAATACTCAATCCTCAACCTTCAATCCTCAATCTTCAATCCTCAATACTCAATCCTCAATCCTCAATCCTGATTCTTCAATCCTCAATACCCAATCCTCGATCTTCAATCCTCAATCCTCAATCCTCAATCCTCAATCCTCAATCCTCAGTCCTCAGTCCTCAAACCTCAATCCTCAACCTCAGCCCTCATCCTCAAACCTCAATCCTCAATCCTCAATCCTCAATATTCAACCATCAATACTCAACCTTCAATAATCAATCCTCAATTCTCAATCCTCAATACTCAATCCTCAATCGTCAACCCTCAATCCCCAATCCTCAATCTTCAGTCCACAATCCTCAATCCTCAATCCTCAACCCTCAATCTTCAATACTCAATACTCAATCTTCAATCCTCAATCCTCAATCCTCAACCCTCAATCCTCAGTCCTCAAACCTCAATCCCGAATCCTCAATCCTGAATCCTCAATCTTCAGCCCTCAGTCCTCATAGATCAATTGTCAATCCTCAATCCTCAATAGAATATCCTCAATTCACAGTTTTCAATACTGAACCCCATTCTTCAATCTTCAAATCTCAATCCACAAACATCAATTCTCATCACTCAACCATCAACACCCAGTCCTCAATCTTCAATCCTCAATCCTCAATCCTCAATCTTCAATCCTCAAAACTCCATACTCAATCCTCAATTCTCAGTCCTCAATACTCAATCCTCTATCCTCAATCGTCAGTCCACAATCCCCAATCCTCAACCTTCAATCCTCAATCCTCAATCCTCAATCCTCAATCCTCAATATTCAACACACAACCCTCAACCATCAATCCTCTATTCGCAATACTCAATAGAATATCCTGAATTCTCATGGTTCAATACTCAATCCACAGAATTCAATAATCAAATCTCAATCCTCAAACATCAATTCTCAACACTCAATCCTCAATACTCAGTCCTCTCTCTTCAATCCTCCATCCTCAATCCTCAACCCTCAATTCGCAGTCACCAATACTCAATCTGCAATACCCAGTCCTCAATCCTCAATCCTCAATCCTCAATCCTCAATTCTCAACCCTCAATCCTCATTCCTCAAACCTCAATCCTCAACCCTCAGCCCTCATTATCAATTCTCAATTCTCAGTCCTCAATCCTCAAACCCCAATCTTCAATCCTCAATAATCAATATCCAATCCTAGATCCTCAAACCCCAATCTTCAATCCTTAATCCTCAACCTTCAATCCTCATTCCCCAGTCCTCAATCTTCAATCCTCAATGCTCAATCCTCAATCCTCAATCATCATTCCTCAATCCTCAGCCCTCAACCCTCAAACCTCAATCCTCAACCGTCAGTCCTCGTCCTCAATCGTCAACCCTCAATCCTCAATCCTCAATCTTCAATCCTCAATACTCAATATTCAATACTCAATCCTCAATCTTCAATCCTCAATCTTCAATCCTCAATCCTCAATACTCAATCCTCAGTCCTCATTCTTCAATCCTCAATACCCAATCCTCAATCTTCAATCCTCAATCCTCAATCCTAAATCCTCAATTCTCAATCCACAATCCTCAGTCCTCAGTCCTCAAACCTCAATCCTCAATCCTCAGCCCTCATCCTCAATCCTCAATCCTCAATCCTCAATCCTCAATCCTCAATCTTCAATCCTCAATACTCAACCTTCAATAATCAATCCTCAACTCTCAATCCTCAATACTCAATCCTCAATCGTCAATCCTCAATCCCCAATCCTCAATCTTCAGTCCACAATCCTCAATCCTCAATCCTCAACCCTCAATCTTCAATACTCAATACTCAATCTTCAATCCTCAATCCTCAATCCTCAATCCTCAATCCTCAGTCCTCAACCCTCAATCTACAATCCTCAATACTCAGTCTTCAATCCTCAATCCTCAATGCTCAATCCTCAGTCCTCATTCTTCAATCCTCAATACACAATCCTCAATATTCATTGCTCAATCCTCAATCCTCAATCCTCAGTTCTCAATCCTCAATCCTCAATCCTCAATATTCAACACTCAAGCCTCAATCATCAATCCTCAATTCTCAATACTCAATAGAGTATCCTGAATTCTCATGGTTCAATACTCAATCCACAATATTCAATAATCAAATCTCAATCCTCAAACATCCATTCTCAACACTCAATACTCAACACTCAGTCCTCTCTCTTCAATCCTCCATACTCAACCCTCAATCCTCAAGCGTCAATCCTCAATCCTCTATCCTCAACCCTCAATCCTCAGTCCTCAAACCTCAATCCCGAATCCTCAATCCTGAATCCTCCATCTTCAGCCCTCAGTCCTCAAAAATCAATTGTCAATCCTCAATGCTCAATAGAATATCCTCAATTCACAGTTTTCAATACTGAACCCCATCCTTCAATCTTCAAATCTCAATCCACAAACATCAATCCTCATCACTCAACCATCAACACCCAGTCCTCAATCTTCAATCCTCAATCCTCAATCCTCAACCTTCAATCCTCAATACTCAATACTCAATCCTCAATCTTCATTCTTCAATCGTCAATAACCAATCCTCAACCTTCAGTCCTCAATCCTCAATCCTCAATCTTCAATCCTCAATACTCAATTTTCAATCATCAATACTCAATCCTCAATCGTCAATCCTCAATCCCCAATCCTCAATCTTCAGTCCACAATCCTCAATCCTCAATCCTCAATTCTCAGTCCTCAATACTCAATCCTCTATCCTCAATCGTCAATCCTCAATCCCCAATCCTCAGCCTTCAATCCTCAATCCTCAATCCTCAATCCTCAATCCTCAATCTTCAATCCTCAATCCTCAATCCTCAATCCTCAATCCTCATTCTTCCATCCTCAATACCAAATCCTCAATCTTCAATCCTCAATCCTCAATCCTAAATCCTCAATCCTCAATCCTCAATTCTCAATCCTCAATCTTCAATCCTCAGTCCCAAATCCTCAATCTTCAATACACAATCCCCAATCCTCAATCTTCAATCCTCAATACTCAATCTTCAATCATCAATCCTCAATCCACAATTCTCAATACTCATTCTTCAGTCCCCAATACCCAATCTTCAATCTTCAATCCTCAATCCTTAATCCTCAATTCTCCATCCTCAATCCTCAATCCTCAGACATCAAACATCAATACTCAACCCTCAATCCTCGTCCTCAATCCACAACCCTCAATCCTCGATCCTCAAACTTCAATCATCAATATTCAATCTTCAATCTTCAATCCTGAATCCTCAACACTCAATCCTCAAACCTCAATGTTCAATACTCAATACTCAATCTACAATCTTCAAATCTCTATCCTCAAACATCAATTCTCATCACACAACCCTCAACACTCAGTCCTCAATGTTCAATCCCCAATTCTTAATTCTCAAGCTTCAATCCTCAATACTGAACCTTCAATCCTCAATCCTCAACCCTCAATCCTCAGTCATCAATACTCAATCTTCAATACTCAATCCTCAATCCTCAATCCTCAACCCTCAATCCTCAATCCTCAACCCTCAATCCTCATTCCTCAAACCTCAATCCTCAACTCTCAGCCCTCATCCTCAATTCTCAATCCTCAATACCCAATGCTCAATCTTCAATCCTCAATCCTCAATCCTCAATCCTCAATCCTCAATCTTCAATCCTCAATACTCAATATTCAATCCTCAATCCTCAATCCTCAATCCTCAATCCTCAATCCTCAATCTTCAATCATCCATACTCAAACTGCAATCCTCAATCCTCAGTCCTCACACCTCAATCCTCATTCTTCGACCCTCAATACCGAATCCTCAATCTTCAATCCTCAATCCTCAATTCTCAATACTCATTCTTCAGTCCCCAATACGCAATCTTCAATCTTCAATCCTCAATCCTTAATCCTCAATTCTCCATCCTCAATCCTCAATCCTCAGTCATCAAACATCAATGCTCAACCCTCAATCCTCGTCCTCAATCCACATCCCTCAATCCTCGATCCTCAAGCTTCAATCATCAATATACAATCTCCAATCCTAGATCCTCAATCCCCAATCCTCAATCCTTAATCCTCAATCTTCAATCCTCAGACTTCAAACATAAATACTCAACCCTCAGACCTCGTCCTCAATCCACAACACTCAATACTCAATCCTCAATATTCAATCATTAACATTCAATCTTCAATCCTTAATCCTCAATCCCCAACCCTCAATCCTCAATGTTCAATCCTCAATACCCAATCCTCAGTCTTCAATCCCCAATCCTCAATCCTCAATCCTCAATCCTCAGACCTCAAACCTCAATCCTGAATCCTCAATCCTGAATCCTCAATCCTGAATCCTCAATCCTGAATCCTCAACCTTCAGCCCTGAGGCCTCAACAATCAGTTGTCAATCCTTAATCCTGAATAGAATATCCTCAATTCACAGCTTTCAATACTCAATACTCAATCTGCAATCTTCAGATCTCTATCCACAAACATCAATTCTCATCACTCAACCCTCAATACTCAGTCCCTAATCATCAATCTTCAATCCTCAACCCTCAATCCTCAATCCTCAATCCTCAATCTTAATCTTCTATCCTCAATACTCAATCTTCAATCCTCAATACTCAGTCTTCAATCCTCAATCCTCAATCCTCAATCCTCTATCCACAATCCTCTATACTCAACCGTCAATCTTCAAACCTCAATACTCAATCTCCAATCCTCAATACTCAATCCTCAATCCTCAATCTTCATTCTTCAATCGTCAATAACCAATCCTCAACCTTCAGTCCTCAATCCTCAATCCTCAATCCTCAATCCTCAATCCTCAATCCTCAGTCCTGAAACCTCAATCCGGAATCCTCGATCCTGAATCCTCAATCTTCAGCACTCAGGCCTCTACAATCAGTTGTCAATCCTCAATCCTCAATAGAATATCCCCAATTCACAGTTTTCAATACTCAATACTCAATCTGCAATCTTCAGATCTCTATCCACAAACATCAATTCTCATCACTCAACCCTCAATCCTCAGTCCCAAATCCTCAATCTTCAAGAGTCAACAATCAATCCTCAATCTTCAATCCTCAATACTCAATCTTCAATCCTCAATCCCCAATCCTCAGTCCTCAATCCTCATTCTCCAATCCTCAATACCCAATTATAAATCTTCAATCCTCAATCCTCAGTCCTCAATTCTCAATCCTCAATTCTCAGCCCTCTGACGTCAAACATCAATACTCAACCCTCAGTCCTCGTCCTCAATCCACAACCCTCAATCCTCAATCCTCAATCTTCAATCATCAATATTCAATCTTCAGTTCTCAATCCTCAATCCTCAATCCTCAATCCTCAATCCTCAATGTTCGATCCGCAATACCCAAACCTCAATCTTCAATCCTCAATCCTCAACCCGCAATCCTCAATCCTCAATCCTCAACCTTCAATCCTCAATACTCAATCTTCAACCCTCAATCCTCAATCCTCAATCCTCAACCCTCATTCTTCAATCCTCAGTCCTCAATCTTCAATCCTCAATACTCAACCTTCAATAATCAATCCTCAATTCTCAATCCTCAATACTCAATCCTCAATCGTCAATCCTCAATCCCCAATCCTCAATCTTCAGTCCACAATCGTCAATCCTCAATCCTCAACCCTCAATCTTCAATACTCAATGCTCAATCTTCAATCCTCTATACTCAATATTCAACCCTCAATCCTCAATCCTCAATCCTCAGTCCTCAACCGTCAATCCTGAATCCTCAATCCTGAATCCTCAATCTTCAGCCCTCAATCCTCAGTCCTCAAACCTCAATCCGGAATCCTAAATCTTGAATCCTCAACCTTCAGCCGTCGGTCCTCAACAATCAATTGTCAATCCCCAATCCTCAGTAGAATATCCTCAATTCACAGTTTTCATTACTCAATACTCAATCTGCAATCTTCAAATCTCTATCCATAAACATCAATACTCATCACTCAACCCTCAACACTCAGTCCTCAATCCTCAATATTCAATCCTCAATCCTCAATCCTCAATCCACAATCCTCAACATTCAATCCTCAATACTCAGTCTTCAATGCTAATTCCTCAATCCTCAACACTCAATTCTCAATCCTCAATCGTCAATCTTCAATCCTCTATACTCAATATTCAACCCTCAATCCTCAATCCTCAATCCTCAATCCTCACTCTTCAATCCTCAATACCCAATCCTCAATCTATAATCCTGAATCCTCAATCCCCAATTCTCAATCCTCAATCCTCAGTCCTCAGCTCTCAAACCTCAATCCTCAACCCTCAGCCCTCATCCTCATTCCTCATTCCTCAATGCTCAATCCTCAATCTTCAATCCTCAATACTCAATCTTCAATCCTCAATCCTCAATTCTCAATCCTCAATGCTCAATCCTCAATCTTCAATCCTCAATCCCGAATCCTCAATCCTCAATCCTCAATCCTCAATCCTCAATCCTCAATCCTCAATCTTCAATCATCCATACTCAAACTGCAATCCTCAATCCTCAGTCCTCACACCTCAATCCTCATTCTTCGACCCTCAATACCGAATCCTCAATCTTCAATCCTCAATCCTCAATTCTCAATACTCATTCTTCAGTCCCCAATACGCAATCTTCAATCTTCAATCCTC
This sequence comes from Calliopsis andreniformis, assembly GCF_051401765.1. Lineage (NCBI taxonomy): Eukaryota > Metazoa > Arthropoda > Insecta > Hymenoptera > Andrenidae > Calliopsis > Calliopsis andreniformis. Next base: position 623,310 of record NW_027480613.1, on the reverse strand, counting down.
AATCCTTAATCCTCAATTCTCCATCCTCAATCCTCAATCCTCAGACATCAAACATCAATACTCAACCCTCAATCCTCGTCCTCAATCCACATCCCTCAATCCTCGATCCTCAAACTTCAATCATCAATATTCAATCTCCAATCCTAGATCCTCTATCCCCAATCCTCAATCCTTAATCCTCAATCTTCAATCCTCAGACTTCAAACATAAATACTCAACCCTCAGACCTCGTCCTCAATCCACAACACTCAATACTCAATCCTCAATATTCAATCATTAACATTCAATCTTCAATCCTTAATCCTCAATCCCCAACCCTCAATCCTCAATGTTCAATCCTCAACACCCAATCCTCAGTCTTGAATCCTCAATCCTCAATCCTCAATCCTCAATCCTCAGACCTCAAACCTCAATCCTGAATCCTCAATCCTGAATCCTCAATCCTGAATCCTCAACCTTCAGCCCTGAGTCGTCAACAATCAGTTGTCAATCCTCAATCCTGAATAGAATATCCTCAATTCACAGCTTTCAATACTCAATACTCAATCTGCAATCTTCAGATTTCTATCCACAAACATCAATTCTCATCACTCAACCCTCAATACTCAGTCCCTAATCATCAATCTTCAATCCTCAACCCTCAATCCTCAATCCTCAATCCTCAATCTTAATCTTCTATCCTCAATACTCAATCTTCAATCCTCAATACTCAGTCTTCAATCATCAATCCTCAATCCTCAATCCACAATCCTCTATACTCAACCGTCAATCTTCAATCCTCAATACTCAATCTCCAATCCTCAATACTCAATCCTCAATCCTCAATCTTCATTCTTCAATCGTCAATAACCAATCCTCAATCTTCAATCCTCAATCCTCAATCCTCAACCCTCAATCCTCAATCCTCAACCCTCAATCCTCATTCCTCAAACCTCAATCCTCAACTCTCAGCCCTCATCCTCAATTCTCAATCCTCAATACCCAATCCTCAATCTTCAATCCTCAATCCTCAATCCTCAATCCTCAATCCTCAGTCCTCAATCCTCAATCCACAGACATCAAACAGCAATGCTCAACCCTCAGTGCTCGTCCTCAGTCCACAACCGTCAATCCTCAATCCTCAATCTTCAATCATCAATATCCAATCTTCAGTTCTCAATCCTCAATCCTCAATCCTCAATCCTCAATCCTCAATGTTCAATCCGCAATACCCAAACCTCAATCTTCAATCCTCAATCCTCAACCCTCAATCCTCAATCCTCAATCCTCAACCTTCAATCCTCAATACTCAATTTTCAACCCTCAATCCTCAATCCTCAATCCTGAACCCTCATTCTTCAATCCGCAGTCCTCAATCTTCAATCCTCAATACTCAACCTTCAATAATCAATCCTCAATTCTCAATCCTCAATACTCAATCCTCAATCGTCAATCCTCAGTCCCCAATCCTCAATCTTCAGTCCACAATCGTCAATCCTCAATCCTCAACCCTCAATCTTCAATACTCAATACTCAATCTTCAATCCTCTATACTCAATATTCAACCCTCAATCCTCAATCCTCAGTCCTCAACCGTCAATCCTGAATCCTCAATCCTGAATCCTCAATCTTCAGCCCTCAGCCTTCAACCATCAATCCTCAATTCTCAATACTCAATAGAATATCCTGAATTCTCATGTTTCAATACTCAATCCACAAAATTCAATAATCAAATCTCAATCCTCAAACATCATTTCTCAACTCTCAATCCTCAATACTCAGTCCTCTCTCTTCAATACTCCATCCTCAATCCTCAATCCTCAAGCGTCAATCCTCAATCCTCAATCCTCATCCCTCAATCCTCAGTCCTCAAACCTCAATCCGGAATCATAAATCTTGAATCCTCAACCTTCAGCCGTCGGTCCTCAACAATCAATTGTCAATCCCCAATCCTCAGTAGAATATCCTCAATTCACAGTTTTCATTACGAAATACTCAATCTGCAATCTTCAAATCTCTATCCACAAACATCAATACTCATCACTCAACCCTCAACACTCAGTCCTCAATCCTCAATATTCAATCCTCAATCCTCAATCCTCAATCCACAATCCTCAACATTCAATCCTCAATACTCAGTCTTCAATGCTAATTCCTCAATCCTCAACACTCAATTCTCAATCCTCAATCGTCAATCTTCAATCCTCTATACTCAGCCCTCATCCTCATTCCTCATTCCTCAATGCTCAATCCTCAATCTTCAATCCTCAATACTCAATCTTCAATCCTCAATCCTCAATTCTCAATCCTCAATGCTCAATCCTCAATCTTCAATCCTCAATCCCGAATCCTCAATCTTCAATCCTCAATCCTCAATCCTCAATCCTCAATCCTCAATCTTCAGTCCTCAATAATCAATATTCAATCCTCAATCCTCAATCCTCAATCCTCAATCCTCAATCCTCAATCCTCAATCCTCAATCTTCAATCATCCATACTCAAACTGCAATCCTCAATCCTCAGTCCTCACACCTCAATCCTCATTCTTCGACCCTCAATACCGAATCCTCAATCTTCAATCCTCAATCCTCAATTCTCAATACTCATTCTTCAGTCCCCAATACGCAATCTTCAATCTTCAATCCTCAATCCTTAATCCTCAATTCTCCATCCTCAATCCTCAATCCTCAGACATCAAACATCAATACTCAACCCTCAATCCTCGTCCTCAATCCACATCCCTCAATCCTCGATCCTCAAACTTCAATCATCAATATTCAATCTCCAATCCTAGATCCTCAGTCCCCAATCCTCAATCCTTAATCCTCAATCTTCAATCCTCAGACTTCAAACATAAATACTCAACCCTCAGACCTCGTCCTCAATCCACAACACTCAATACTCAATCCTCAATATTCAATCATTAACATTCAATCTTCAATCCTCAATCCTCAATCCCCAACCCTCAATCCCCAATGTTCAATCCTGAACACCCAATCCTCAGTCTTGAATCCTCAATCCTCAATCCTCAATCCTCAATCCTCAGACCTCAAACCTCAATCCTGAATCCTCAATCCTGAATCCTCAATCCTGAATCCTCAACCTTCAGCCCTGAGTCCTCAACAATCAGTTGTCAATCCTCAATCCTGAATAGAATATCCCCAATTCACAGTTTTCAATACTCAATACTCAATCTGCAATCTTCAGATCTCTATCCACAAACATCAATTCTCATCACTCAACCCTCAACCCTCAGTCCCAAATCCTCAATCTTCAAGGGTCAACAATCAATCCTCAATCTTCAATCCTCAATACTCAATCTTCAATCCTCAATCCCCAATCCTCAGTCCTCAATCCTCATTCTCCAATCCTCAATACCCAATCCTAAATCTTCAATCCTCAATCCTCAGTCCTCAATTCTCAATCCTCAATTCTCAGCCTTCTGACGTCAAACATCAATACTCAACCCTCAGTCCTCGACCTCAATCCACAACCCTCAATCCTCAATCCTCAATCTTCCATCATCAATATTCAATCTTCAGTTCTCAATCCTCAATCCTCAATCCTCAATCCTCAATCCTCAATGTTCAATCCGCAATACCCAAACCTCAATCTTCAATCCTCAATCCTCAACCCTCAATCCTCAATCCTCAATCCTCAACCTTCAATCCCCAATACTCAATCTTCAACCCTCAATCCTCAATCCTCAATCCTCAATCCTCATTATTCAATCCTCAACACCCAATCCTCAATCTTCAATCCGCAATCCTCAATCCTCAATTCTCAATCATCAATCCTCAATCCTCAGACCTCAAGCATCAATACTCAACCCTCAGTCCTCGTCCTCAATCCACAACCCTCAATCCTCGATCCTCAATCTTCAGTACTCAACCCTCAATCCTCAATGCTCAATCCTCAGTACCCAATCCTCAATCTTCAACCCTCAATCCACATTCCTCAATCGCCAATCCTCAATCCTCAATCCTCATTCCACAAACCTCAATCCTGAATCCTCAATCCTAAATCCTCAATCTTCAGCCCACAGTCCTCAACTATCAGTTGTCAATCCTCAATCCTCAATAGAGTATCCTCACTTCACAGGATTCAATACTCAATACTCAACCTGCAATCTTCAAATCTATATCCACAAACATAAATTCTCATCACTCAGCCCTCAATACTCAGTCCCCAATCCTCAATCTTCAACCCTCAATCCTCAATCGTCAATCCTCAATCCTCAATCCTCAATCTTCAATCCTCAATACTCAATCCTCAATCCTCAATCCTCAATCCTCAATCCTCATTCTTCAATCCTCAATACCCAATCCTCAATCTTCAGTCCTCAATCCTCAATCCTCAATCCTCAATTCTCAATCCTCAATCGTCAATCCTCAATCCCCAATCCTCAATCTTCAGTCCACAATCCTCAATCCACAATCTTCAATACTCAATACTCAATCTTCAATCCTCAATCCTGAATCCTCAAACCTCAATCCTCAACCGTCAGTCCTCGTCCTCAATCGTCAACCCTCAATCCTCAATCCTCAACCTTCAATCCTCAATACTCAATATTCAATACTCAATCCTCAATCTTCAATCCTCAATCTTCAATCCTCAATCCTCAATCCTCAATCCTCAATCCTCATTCTTCAATCCTCAATACCCAATCCACGATCTTCAATCCTCAATCCTCAATCCTCAATTCTCAATCATCAATCATCAATCCTCAGTCCTCAGTCCTCAAACCTCAATCCTCAACCTCAGCCCTCATCCTCAAACCTCAATCCTCAATCCTCAATCCTCAATCTTCAATCCTCAATACTCAACCTTCAATAATCAATCCTCAATTCTCAATCCTCAATACTCCATCCTCAATCGTCAATCCTCAATCCCCAATCCTCAGTCTTCAGTCCACAATCCTCAATCCTCAATCCTCAACCCTCAATCTTCAATACTCAATACTCAATCTTCAATCATCAATCCTCAATCCTCAATCCTCAAACCTCAATCCTCAACCGTCAGTCCTCGTCCTCAATCGTCAACCCTCAATCCTCAATCCTCAATCTTCAATCCTCAATACTCAATATTCAATACTCAATCCTCAATCTTCAATCCTCAATCTTCAATCCTCAATCCTCAATCCTCAATCCTCAATCCTCATTCTTCAATCCTCAATACCCAATCCACGATCTTCAATCCTCAATCCTCAATCCTCAATTATCAATCATCAATCCTCAGTCCTCAGTCCTCAAACCTCAATCCTCAACCTCAGCCCTCACCCTCAAACCTCAATCCTCAATCCTCAATCCTCAATCTTCAATCCTCAATACTCAACCTTTAATAATCAATCCTCAATTCTCAATCCTCAATACTCAATCCTCAATCGTCAATCCTCAATCCCCAATCCTCAATCTTCAGTCGACAATCCTCAATCCTCAATCCTCAGCCCTCAATCTTCAATACTCAATACTCAATCTTCAATCCTCAATCCTCAATCCTCAATGCTCGCATCCTCAGTCCTCAATCCTCGATCTACAATCCTCAATACTCAGTCTTCAATCCTCAATCCTCAATGCTCAATCCGCAATCCTCATTCATCAATCCTCAATACACAATCCTCAGTATTCAATCCTCAATCCTCAATCCTCAATTCTCAATCCTCAATCCTCAATCCTCAATATTCAACACTCAAGCCTCAAACATCAATCCTCAATACTCAATCATCAATCCTCAATTCTCAATACTCAATAGAATATCCTGAATTCTCATGGTTCAATACTCAATCCACAATATTCAAAAATCAAATCTCAATCCTCAAACATCAATTGTCAACACTCAATGCTCAACACTCGGGCCTCTCTCTTCAATCCTCCATCCTCAACCCTCAATCCTCAAGCGTCAATCCTCAATCCTCAAACCTCAAACCTCAATCCTCAGTCCTCAAACCTCAATCCCGAATCCTCAATCCTGAATCCTCAATCTTCAGCCCTCAGTCCTCAAAAATCAATTGTCAATCCTCAATCCTCAGTAGAATATCCTCAATTCACAGTTTTCAATACTGAACCCCATTCTTCAATCTTCAAATCTCAATCCACAAACATCAATCCTCATCACTCAAACATCAACACCCAATCCTCAATATTCAATCCTCAATCCTCAATCCTCAATCTCCAATCCTCAAAATTCAATACTCAATCCTCAATCCTCAATCCTCAATTCGCAGTCCTCAATACTCAATCCTCTATCCTCAATCGTCAATCCTCAATCCCCAATCCTCAACCTTCAATCCTCAATCCTCAATCCTCAATCCTCAATCCTCAATCCTCAATCCTCAATCCTCATTCTTCAATCCTCAATACCCAATCCTCAATCTTCAATCCTCAATCCTCAATCCTCAATTCTCTATCATCAATCCTCAGTCCTCAGTCGTCAAATCTCAATCCTCAATCCTCAGCCCTCAGCCTCAATCCTCAATCCTCAATCCTCTATCCTCAACCTTCAATCCTCAATACTCAACCTTCAATAATCAATCCTCAATTCTCAATCCTCAATACTCAATCCTCAATCGCCAATCCTCGATCCCCAATCCTCAATCTTCAGTCCACAATCCTCAATGCTCAATCCTCAACCCTCAATCTTCAATACTCAATACTCAATCTTCAATCCTCAATCCTCAGTCCTCAATCCTCAATCCTCAACTCTCAATCCTCAACCCTCAATCCTCAGTCCTCAATCATCAATCCTCAATCCTTAAACCTCAATCCCGAACCGTCACTCCTCGTCCTCAAGCCTCAACCCTCAATCCTCAATCCTCAATCCTCAATCTTCAATCATCAATACTCAATCTTCAACCCTCAATCCTCAATACTCAATCTTCAATCCTCAATCCTCAATTCTCAACCCTCAATGCTCAATCCTCAATCGTCAATCCTCAATCCCCAATCCTCAATGTTCAATCCTCAATCATCAATCCTCAATCCTCAATCCTCAATCTTCAATCCTCAATACTCAATATTCAATCCTCAATCCTCAATCCTCAATCCTCAATCCTCAATCCTCAATCCTCTATCTTCAATCATCCATACTCAAACTGCAATCCTCAATCCTCAGCCCTCACTCCTCAATCCTCATTCTTCAACCCTCAATACCGAATCCTCAATCTTCAATCCTCAATCCTCAATCATCAATTCTCAATCCTCAATCCTCAATCCTCGGACTTCAAACATCAATACTCATCCCTCAGTCCTCGTCCTCAATCCACAACACTCAATCCTCAATCCTGAATCTTCAATCATTAATATTCAATCTTCAATCCACAATCTTCAATCCTCAATTCTCAACACTCAATCCTCAATTTTCAATCCTCAATACCCAATCCTCAGTCTTCAATCCTCAATCCTCAATCCTCAATCCCCAGACCACAAACCTCTATCCTGAATCCTCAATCCTGAATCCTCAATCTTCAGCACTGAGTCCTCAACAATCAGTTGTCAATCCTCAATCAACAATAGAATATCCTCAATTCACAGTTTTCAATACTCAATACTCAATCTGCAGTCTTCAGATCTCTATCCACAATCATCAATTCTCATCACTCAACCCTCAATACTCAGTCCCCAATCCTCAATCTTCAATCCTCAATCCTCAATCCTCAATCCTCAATCCTCAATCTTAATCTTCAATCCTCAATACTCAATCTTCAATCCTCAATCCTCAATCCTTAATCCTCAGTCCTCAACCTTCAATCCTCAATCCTAAATCGTCAATCTTCAATCCTCTATACACAATCTTCAATCCTCAATCCTCAATCCTCAATCCTCAATTCTCATTCTTCAATCCTCAATCATCAATCCTCAATACTCAACCTTCAATAATCAATCCTCAATTCTCAATCCTCAATACTCAATCCCCAATCGTCAATCCTCAATCCCCAATCCTCAATCTTCAGTCCACAATCCTCAATCCTCAATCCTCAACCCTCAATCATCAATACTCAATACTCAATCTTCAATCCTCAATCCTCATTCCTCAATCCTCAATCCTCAGTCCTCAATACTCAATCTACAATCCTCAATACTCAGTCTTCAATCCTCAGTCCTCAATCCTCAATCCCCGATCCTCATTCTTCAATCCTCAATACACAATCCTCAATATTCAATCCTCAATCCTCAATCCTCAATTCTCAATCCTCAGTCCTCAATCCTCAATATTCAACACTCAAGCCTCAAACATCAATCCTCAATACTCAATCATCAATCCTGAATTCTCAATACTCAATTGAATATCCTGAATTCTCATGGTTCAATACTCAATCCACAATATTCAATAATCAAATCTCAATCCTCAAACATCAATTCTCAACACTCACTACTAAACACTCAGTCGTCTCTCTTCAATCCTCCATTCTCAACCCTCAATTCTCAAGCGTCAATCCTCAATCCTCAATCCTCAACCCTATATCCTCAGTCCTCAAACCTCAATCCCGAATCCTCAATCCTGAATCCTCTATCTTCAGCCCTCAGTCCTCAAAAATCAATTGTCAATCCTCAATCCTCAATAGAATATCCTCAATTCACAGTTTTCAATACTGAGCCCCATTCTTCAATCTTCAAATCTCAATCCACAAACATCAATTCTCATCACTCAACCATCAACACCCAGTCCTCAATCTTCAATCCTCAATACTCAATCCTCAATCTTCAATCCTCAATACTCAATACTCAATCCTCAATTCTCAATTCTCAGTCCTCAATACTCAATCCTCAGTCGTCAATCCTCAATCCCCAATCCTCAATCTTCAATCCTCAATCCTCAATCCTTAATCCTCGATCCTCAATATTCAACACACAACCCTCAACCATCAATCCTCAATACTGAACCATCAATCCTCAATTCTCAATACTCAATGGAATATCCTGAATTCTCATGGTTCAATACTCAATCCACAAAATTCAATAATCAAATCTCAATCCTCAAACATCAATTCTCAACACTCAATCCTCAATACTCAGCCCTCCCTCTTCAATCCTCCATCCTGAATCCTCAACCCTCAATCCTCAGTCATCAATACTCAATCTTCAATACTCAATCCTCAATCCTCAATCCTCAACCCTCAATCCTCAATCCTCAATCCTCAACCCTCAATCCTCATTCCTCAATCCTCAATCCTCAACTCTCAGCCCTCATCCTCAATTCTCAATCCTCAATACCCAATCCTCAATCTTCAATCCTCAATCCTCAATCCTCAATCCTCAATCCTCAATCCTCAATCCTCAATCCTCAATCCTCAATGTTCAATCCGCAATACACAAACCTCAATCTTCAATCCTCAATCCTCAACCCTCAATCCTCAATCCTCAATCCTCAACCTTCAATCCTCAATACTCAATCTTCAACCCTCAATCCTCAATCCTCAATCCTCAACCCTCATTCTTCAATCCTCAGTCCTCAATCTTCAATCCTCAATACTCAACCTTCAATAATTAATCCTCAATTCTCAATCCTCAATACTCAATCCTCAATCGTCAATCCTCAAACCCCAATCCTCAATCTTCAGTCCACAATCGTCAATCCTCAATCCTCAACCCTCAATCTTCAATACTCAATACTCAATCTTCAATCCTCTATACTCAATATTCAACCCTCAATCCTCAATCCTCAATCCTCAGTCCTCAACCGTCAATCCTGAATCCTCAATCCTGAATCCTCAATCTTCAGCCCTCAGTCCTCAACCATCAATCCTCAATTCTCAATACTCAATAGAATATCCTGAATTCTCATGTTTCAATACTCAATCCACAAAATTCAATAATCAAATCTCAATCCTCAAACATCATTTCTCAACTCTCAATCCTCAATACTCAGTCCTCTCTCTTCAACACTCCATCCTCAATCCTCAATCCTCAAGCGTCAATCCTCAATCCTCAATCCTCATCCCTCAATCCTCAGTCCTCAAACCTCAATCCGGAATCCTAAATCTTGAATCCTCAACCTTCAGCCGTCGGTCCTCAACAATCAATTGTCAATCCCCAATCCTCAGTAGAATATCCTCAATTCACAGTTTTCATTACTCAATACTCAATCTGCAATCTTCAAATCTCTATCCACAAACATCAATACTCATCACTCAACCCTCAACACTCAGTCCTCAATCCTCAATATTCAATCCTCAATCCTCAATCCTCAATCCACAATCCTCAACATTCAATCCTCAATACTCAGTCTTCAATGCTAATTCCTCAATCCTCAACACTCAATTCTCAATCCTCAATCGTCAATCTTCAATCCTCTATACTCAATATTCAACCCTCAATCCTCAATCCTCAATCCTCAATCCTCACTCTTGAATCCTCAATCCCGAATCCTCAATCTTCAATCCTCAATCCTCAATCCTCAATCCTCAATCCTCAATCTTCAATCCTCAATAATCAATATTCAATCCTCAATCCTCAATCCTCAATCCTCAATCCTCAATCCTCAATCCTCAATCTTCAATCATCCATACTCAAACTGCAATCCTCAATCCTCAGTCCTCACACCTCAATCCTCATTCTTCGACCCTCAATACCGAATCCTCAAACTTCAATCCTCAATCCTCAATTCTCAATACTCATTCTTCAGTCCCCAATACGCAATCTTCAATCTTCAATCCTCAATCCTTAATCCTCAATTCTCCATCCTCAATCCTCAATCGTCAGACATCAAACATCAATACTCAACCCTCAATCCTCGTCCTCAATCCACATCCCTCAATCCTCGATCCTCAAACTTCAATCATCAATATTCAATCTCCAATCCTAGATCCTCAATCCCCAATCCTCAATCCTTAATCCTCAATCTTCAATCCTCAGACTTCAAACATAAATACTCAACCCTCAGACCTCGTCCTCAATCCACAACACTCAATACTCAATCCTCAATATTCAATCATTAACATTCAATCTTCAATCCTTAATCCTCAATCCCCAACCCTCAATCCTCAATGTTCAATCCTCAACACCCAATCCTCAGCCTTGAATCCTCAATCCTCAATCCTCAATCCTCAATCCTCAGACCTCAAACCTCAATCCTGAATCCTCAATCCTGAATCCTCAATCCTGAATCCTCAACCTTCAGCCCTGAGTCCTCAACAATCAGTTGTCAACCCTCAATCCTGAATAGAATATCCCCAATTCACAGTTTTCAATACTCAATACTCAATCTGCAATCTTCAGATCTCTATCCACAAACATCAATTCTCATCACTCAACCCTCAACCCTCAGTCCCAAATCCTCAATCTTCAAGGGTCAACAATCAATCCTCAATCTTCAATCCTCAATACTCAATCTTCAATCCTCAATCCCCAATCCTCAGTCCTCAATCCTCATTCTCCAATCCTCAATAACCAATCCTAAATCTTCAATCCTCAATCCTCAGTCCTCAATTCTCAATCCTCAATTCTCAGCCCTCTGACGTCAAACATCAATACTCAACCCTCAGTCCTCGACCTCAATCCACAACCCTCAATCCTCAATCCTCAATCTTCAATCATCAATATTCAATCTTCAGTTCTCAATCCTCAATCCTCAATCCTCAATCCTCAATCCTCAATGTTCAATCCGCAATACCCAAACCTCAATCTTCAATCCTCAATCCTCAACCCTCAATCCTCAATCCTCAATCCTCAACCTTCAATCCCCAATACTCAATCTTCAACCCTCAATCCTCAATCCTCAATCCTCAATCCTCATTATTCAATCCTCAACACCCAATCCTCAATCTTCAATACGCAATCCTCAATCCTCAATTCTCAATCATCAATCCTCAATCCTCAGACCTCAAGCATCAATACTCAACCCTCAGTCCTCGTCCTCAATCCACAGCCCTCAATCCTCGATCCTCAATCTTCAGTACTCAACCCTCAATCCTCAATGCTCAATACTCAGTACCCAATCCTCAATCTTCAACCCTCAATCCACATTCCTCAATCGCCAATCCTCAATCCTCAATCCTCATTCCACAAACCTCAATCCTGAATCCTCAATCCTGAATCCTCAATCTTCAGCCCACAGTCCTCAACTATCAGTTGTCAATCCTCAATCCTCAATAGAATATCCTCACTTCACAGGATTCAATACTCAATACTCAACCTGCAATCTTCAAATCTATATCCACAAACATCAATTCTCATCACTCAGCCCTCAATACTCAGTCCCCAATCCTCAATCTTCAACGCTCAATCCTCAATCGTCAATCCTCAATCCTCAATCCTCAATCTTCAATCCTCAATACTCAATCCTCAATCCTCAATCCTCAATCCTCAATCCTCATTCTTCAATCCTCAATACCCAATCCTCAATCTTCAGTCCTCAATCCTCAATCCTCAATCCTCATTTCTCAGTCCTCAACCCCAGACCTCAGTCCTCAAACCTCAATCCTCAATCCTCAATACTCAACCTTCAATAATCAATCCTCTACTCTCAATCCCCAATACTCAATCCTCAATCGTCAATCCTCAATCCCCAATCCTCAATCTTCAGTCCACAATCCTCAATCCTCAATCCTCAACCCTCAATCTTCAATACTCAATACTCAATCTTCAATCCTCAATCCTCAATCCTCAATCCTCAATCCTCAATCCTCAGTCCTCAATCCTCAATCTACAATCCTCAATACTCAGTCTTCAATCCTCAATCCTCAATCCTCAATCCTCAATCCTCATTCTTCAATCCTCAATACACAATCCTCAATCTTCAGTCCACAATCCTCGATCCTCAATCCTCAACCCCGAATCTTCAATACTCAATACTCAATCTTCAATCCTCAATCCTCAATCCTCAAACCTCAATCCTCAACCGTCAGTCCTCGTCCTCAATCGTCAACCCTCAATCCACAATCCTCAACCTTCAATCCTCAATACTCAATATTCAATACTCAATCCTTAATCTTCAATCCTCAACCTTCAATCCTCAATCCTCAATCCTCAATCCTCAATCCTGATTCTTCAATCCTCAATACCCAATCCTCGATCTTCAATCCTCAATCCTCAATCCTCAATTCTCAATCCTCAATCCTCAGTCCTCAGTCCTCAAACCTCAATCCTCAACCTCAGCCCTCATCCTCAAACCTCAATCCTCAATCCTCAATCCTCAATCTTCAACCCTCAATACTCAACCGTCAATAATCAATCCTCAATTCTCAATCCTCAATACTCAATCCTCAATCGTCAATCCTCAATCCCCAATCCTCAATATTCAGTCCACAATCCTCAATCCTCAATCCTCAACCCTCAATCTTCAATACTCAATACTCAATCTTCAATCCTCAATCCTCAATCCTCAACCCTCAATCCTCAGTCCTCAAACCTCAATCCCGAATCCTCAATCCTGAATCCTCAATCTTCAGCCCTCAGTACTCATAGATCAATTGTCAATCCTCAATCCTCAATAGAATATCCTCAATTCACAGTTTTCAATACTGAACCCCATTCTTCAATCTTCAAATGTCAATCCAGAAACATCAATTCTCATCACTCAACCATCAACACCCAGTCCTCAATCTTCAATCCTCAATCCTCAATCCTCAAACTTCAATCCTCAAAACTCAATACTCAATCCTCAATTCTCAGTCCTCAATACTCAATCCTCTATCCTCAATCGTCAATCCACAATCCCCAATCCTCAACCTTCAATCCTCTATCCTCAATCCTCAATCCTCAATCCTCAATATTCAACACACAACCCTCAACCATCAATCCTCTATTCGCAATACTCAATAGAATATCCTGAATTCTCATGGTTCAATACTCAATCCACAGAATTCAATAATCAAATCTCAATCCTCAAACATCAATTCTCAACACTCAATCCTCAATACTCAGTCCTCTCTCTTCAATCCTCCATCCTCAATCCTCAACCCTCAATTCTCAGTCACCAATACTCAATCTGCAATACCCAGTCCTCAATCCTCAAACCTCAATCCTCAATCCTCAATTCTCAACCCTCAATCCTCATTCCTCAAACCTCAATCCTCAACCCTCAGCCCTCATTATCAATTCTCAATTCTCAGTCCTCAATCCTCAAACCCCAATCTTCAATCCTCAATAATCAATCTCCAATCCTAGATCCTCAATCCCCAATCTTCAATCCTTAATCCTCAACCTTCAATCCTCATTCCCCAGTCCTCAATCTTCAATCCTCAATGCTCAATCCTCAATCCTCAATCATCATTCCTCAATCCTCAGCCCTCAACCCTCAAACCTCAATCCTCAACCGTCAGTCCTCGTCCTCAATCGTCAACCCTCAATCCTCAATCCTCAATCTTCAATCCTCAATACTCAATATTCAATACTCAATCCTCAATCTTCAATCCTCAATCTTCAATCCTCAATCCTCAATCCTCAATCCTCAGTCCTCATTCTTCAATCCTCAATACCCAATCCTCAATCTTCAATCCTCAATCCTCAATCCTAAATCCTCAATTCTCAATCCTCAATCCTCAGTCCTCAGTCCTCAAACCTCAATCCTCAATCCTCAGCCCTCATCCTCAATCCTCAATCCTCAATCCTCAATCCTCAATCCTCAATCTTCAATCCTCAATACTCAACCTTCAATAATCAATCCTCAACTCTCAATCCTCAATACTCAATCCTCAATCGTCAATCCTCAATCCCCAATCCTCAATCTTCAGTCCACAATCCTCAATCCTCAATCCTCAACCCTCAACCTTCAATACTCAATACTCAATCTTCAATCCTCAATCCTCAATCCTCAATCCTCAATCCTCAGTCCTCAACCCTCAATCTACAATCCTCAATACCCAGTTTTCAATACTCAATCCTCAATGCTCAATCCTCAGTCCTCATTCTTCGATCCTCAATACACAATCCTCAATATTCAATGCTCAATCCTCAATCCTCAATCCTCAGTTCTCAATCCTCAATACTCAATCCTCAATATTCAACACTCAAGCCTCAATCATCAATCCTCAATTCTCAATACTCAATAGAGTATCCTGAATTCTCATGGTTCAATACTCAATCCACAAAATTCAATAATCAAATCTCAATCCTCAAACATCATTTCTCAACTCTCAATCCTCAATACTCAGTCCTCTCTCTTCAACACTCCATCCTCAATCCTCAATCCTCAAGCGTCAATCCTCAATCCTCAATCCTCATCCCTCAATCCTCAGTCCTCAAACCTCAATCCGGAATCCTAAATCTTGAATCCTCAACCTTCAGCCGTCGGTCCTCAACAATCAATTGTCAATCCCCAATCCTCAGTAGAATATCCTCAATTCACAGTTTTCATTACTCAATACTCAATCTGCAATCTTCAAATCTCTATCCACAAACATCAATACTCATCACTCAACCCTCAACACTCAGTCCTCAATCCTCAATATTCAATCCTCAATCCTCAATCCTCAATCCACAATCCTCAACATTCAATCCTCAATACTCAGTCTTCAATGCTAATTCCTCAATCCTCAACACTCAATTCTCAATCCTCAATCGTCAATATTCAATCCTCTATACTCAATATTCAACCCTCAATCCTCAATCCTCAATCCTCAATCCTCACTCTTGAATCCTCAATACCCAATCCTCAATCTATAATCCTGAATCCTCAATCCCCAACTCTCAATCCTCAATCCTCAGTCCTCAGCTCTCAAACCTCAATCCTCAACCCTCAGACCTCATCCTCATTCCTCATTCCTCAATGCTCAATCCTCAATCTTCAATCCTCAATACTCAATCTTCAATCCTCGATCCTCAATTCTCAATCCTCAATGCTCAATCCTCAATCTTCAATCCTCAATCCCGAATCCTCAATCTTCAATCCTCAATCCTCAATCCTCAATCCTCAATCCTCAATCTTCAATCCTCAATAATCAATATTCAATCCTCAATCCTCAATCCTCAATCCTCAATCCTCAATCCTCAATCCTCAATCTTCAATCATCCATACTCAAACTGCAATCCTCAATCCTCAGTCCTCACACCTCAATCCTCATTCTTCGACCCTCAATACCGAATCCTCAATCTTCAATCCTCAATCCTCAATTCTCAATACTCATTCTTCAGTCCCCAATACGCAATCTTCAATCTTCAATCCTCAATCCTTAATCCTCAATTCTCCATCCTCAATCCTCAATCGTCAGACATCAAACATCAATACTCAACCCTCAATCCTCGTCCTCAATCCACATCCCTCAATCCTCGATCCTCAAACTTCAATCATCAATATTCAATCTCCAATCCTAGATCCTCAATCCCCAATCCTCAATCCTTAATCCTCAATCTTCAATCCTCAGACTTCAAACATAAATACTCAACCCTCAGACCTCGTCCTCAATCCACAACACTCAATACTCAATCCTCAATATTCAATCATTAACATTCAATCTTCAATCCTTAATCCTCAATCCCCAACCCTCAATCCTCAATGTTCAATCCTCAACACCCAATCCTCAGCCTTGAATCCTCAATCCTCAATCCTCAATCCTCAATCCTCAGACCTCAAACCTCAATCCTGAATCCTCAATCCTGAATCCTCAATCCTGAATCCTCAACCTTCAGCCCTGAGTCCTCAACAATCAGTTGTCAACCCTCAATCCTGAATAGAATATCCCCAATTCACAGTTTTCAATACTCAATACTCAATCTGCAATCTTCAGATCTCTATCCACAAACATCAATTCTCATCACTCAACCCTCAACCCTCAGTCCCAAATCCTCAATCTTCAAGGGTCAACAATCAATCCTCAATCTTCAATCCTCAATACTCAATCTTCAATCCTCAATCCCCAATCCTCAGTCCTCAATCCTCATTCTCCAATCCTCAATAACCAATCCTAAATCTTCAATCCTCAATCCTCAGTCCTCAATTCTCAATCCTCAATTCTCAGCCCTCTGACGTCAAACATCAATACTCAACCCTCAGTCCTCGACCTCAATCCACAACCCTCAATCCTCAATCCTCAATCTTCAATCATCAATATTCAATCTTCAGTTCTCAATCCTCAATCCTCAATCCTCAATCCTCAATCCTCAATGTTCAATCCGCAATACCCAAACCTCAATCTTCAATCCTCAATCCTCAACCCTCAATCCTCAATCCTCAATCCTCAACCTTCAATCCCCAATACTCAATCTTCAACCCTCAATCCTCAATCCTCAATCCTCAATCCTCATTATTCAATCCTCAACACCCAATCCTCAATCTTCAATACGCAATCCTCAATCCTCAATTCTCAATCATGAATCCTCAATCCTCAGACCTCAAGCATCAATACTCAACCCTCAGTCCTCGTCCTCAATCCACAGCCCTCAATCCTCGATCCTCAATCTTCAGTACTCAACCCTCAATCCTCAATGCTCAATACTCAGTACCCAATCCTCAATCTTCAACCCTCAATCCACATTCCTCAATCGCCAATCCTCAATCCTCAATCCTCATTCCACAAACCTCAATCCTGAATCCTCAATCCTGAATCCTCAATCTTCAGCCCACAGTCCTCAACTATCAGTTGTCAATCCTCAATCCTCAATAGAATATCCTCACTTCACAGGATTCAATACTCAATACTCAACCTGCAATCTTCAAATCTATATCCACAAACATCAATTCTCATCACTCAGCCCTCAATACTCAGTCCCCAATCCTCAATCTTCAACGCTCAATCCTCAATCGTCAATCCTCAATCCTCAATCCTCAATCTTCAATCCTCAATACTCAATCCTCAATCCTCAACCCTCAATCTTCAATACTCAATACTCAATCTTCAATCCTCAATCCTCAATCCTCAATCCTCAATCCTCAATCCTCAGTCCTCAATCCTCAATCTACAATCCTCAATACTCAGTCTTCAATCCTCAATCCTCAATCCTCAATCCTCAATCCTCATTCTTCAATCCTCAATACACAATCCTCAATCTTCAGTCCACAATCCTCGATCCTCAATCCTCAACCCCGAATCTTCAATACTCAATACTCAATCTTCAATCCTCAATCCTCAATCCTCAAACCTCAATCCTCAACCGTCAGTCCTCGTCCTCAATCGTCAACCCTCAATCCACAATCCTCAACCTTCAATCCTCAATACTCAATATTCAATACTCAATCCTCAATCTTCAATCCTCAACCTTCAATCCTCAATCCTCAATCCTCAATCCTCAATCCTGATTCTTCAATCCTCAATACCCAATCCTCGATCTTCAATCCTCAATCCTCAATCCTCAATTCTCAATCCTCAATCCTCAGTCCTCAGTCCTCAAACCTCAATCCTCAACCTCAGCCCTCATCCTCAAACCTCAATCCTCAATCCTCAATCCTCAATCTTCAACCCTCAATACTCAACCGTCAATAATCAATCCTCAATTCTCAATCCTCAATACTCAATCCTCAATCGTCAATCCTCAATCCCCAATCCTCAATCTTCAGTCCACAATCCTCAATCCTCAATCCTCAACCCTCAATCTTCAATACTCAATACTCAATCTTAAATCCTCAATCCTCAATCCTCAACCCTCAATCCTCAGTCCTCAAACCTCAATCCCGAATCCTCAATCCTGAATCCTCAATCTTCAGCCCTCAGTCCTCATAGATCAATTGTCAATCCTCAATCCTCAATAGAATATCCTCAATTCACAGTTTTCAATACTGAACCCCATTCTTCAATCTTCAAATGTCAATCCAGAAACATCAATTCTCATCACTCAACCATCAACACCCAGTCCTCAATCTTCAATCCTCAATCCTCAATCCTCAAACTTCAATCCTCAAAACTCAATACTCAATCCTCAATTCTCAGTCCTCAATACTCAATCCTCTATCCTCAATCGTCAATCCACAATCCCCAATCCTCAACCTTCAATCCTCAATCCTCAATCCTCAATCCTCAATCCTCAATATTCAACACACAACCCTCAACCATCAATCCTCTATTCGCAATACTCAATAGAATATCCTGAATTCTCATGGTTCAATACTCAATCCACAGAATTCAATAATCAAATCTCAATCCTCAAACATCAATTCTCAACACTCAATCCTCAATAC
This sequence comes from Calliopsis andreniformis, assembly GCF_051401765.1. NCBI lineage: Eukaryota > Metazoa > Arthropoda > Insecta > Hymenoptera > Andrenidae > Calliopsis > Calliopsis andreniformis. Next base: position 604,287 of record NW_027480613.1, on the reverse strand, counting down.
TCAGTCCTCTCTCTTCAATCCTCCATCCTCAATCCTCAACCCTCAATTCTCAGTCACCAATACTCAATCTGCAATACCCAGTCCTCAATCCTCAAACCTCAATCCTCAATCCTCAATTCTCAACCCTCAATCCTCATTCCTCAAACCTCAATCCTCAACCCTCAGCCCTCATTATCAATTCTCAATTCTCAGTCCTCAATCCTCAAACCCCAATCTTCAATCCTCAATAATCAATCTCCAATCCTAGATCCTCAATCCCCAATCTTCAATCCTTAATCCTCAACCTTCAATCCTCATTCCCCAGTCCTCAATCTTCAATCCTCAATGCTCAATCCTCAATCCTCAATCATCATTCCTCAATCCTCAGCCCTCAACCCTCAAACCTCAATCCTCAACCGTCAGTCCTCGTCCTCAATCGTCAACCCTCAATCCTCAATCCTCAATCTTCAATCCTCAATACTCAATATTCAATACTCAATCCTCAATCTTCAATCCTCAATCTTCAATCCTCAATCCTCAATCCTCAATCCTCAGTCCTCATTCTTCAATCCTCAATACCCAATCCTCAATCTTCAATCCTCAATCCTCAATCCTAAATCCTCAATTCTCAATCCTCAATCCTCAGTCCTCAGTCCTCAAACCTCAATCCTCAATCCTCAGCCCTCATCCTCAATCCTCAATCCTCAATCCTCAATCCTCAATCCTCAATCTTCAATCCTCAATACTCAACCTTCAATAATCAATCCTCAACTCTCAATCCTCAATACTCAATCCTCAATCGTCAATCCTCAATCCCCAATCCTCAATCTTCAGTCCACAATCCTCAATCCTCAATCCTCAACCCTCAACCTTCAATACTCAATACTCAATCTTCAATCCTCAATCCTCAATCCTCAATCCTCAATCCTCAGTCCTCAACCCTCAATCTACAATCCTCAATACCCAGTTTTCAATACTCAATCCTCAATGCTCAATCCTCAGTCCTCATTCTTCGATCCTCAATACACAATCCTCAATATTCAATGCTCAATCCTCAATCCTCAATCCTCAGTTCTCAATCCTCAATACTCAATCCTCAATATTCAACACTCAAGCCTCAATCATCAATCCTCAATTCTCAATACTCAATAGAGTATCCTGAATTCTCATGGTTCAATACTCAATCCACAATATTCAATAATCAAATCTCAATCCTCAAACATCCATTCTCAACACTCAATGCTCAACACTCAGTCCTCTCTCTTCAATCCTCCATACTCAACCCTCAATCCTCAAGCGTCAATCCTCAATCCTCTATCCTCAACCCTCAATCCTCAGTCCTCAAACCTCAATCCCGAATTCTCAATCCTGAATCCTCCATCTTCAGCCCTCAGTCCTCAAAAATCAATTGTCAATCCTCAATGCTCAATAGAATATCCTCAATTCACAGTTTTCAATACTGAACCCCATCCTTCAATCTTCAAACCTCAATCCACAAACATCAATCCTCATCACTCAACCATCAACACCCAGTCCTCAATCTTCAATCCTCAATCCTCAATCCTCAACCTTCAATCCTCAATACTCAATACTCAATCCTCAATCCTCAATTCTCAGTCCTCAATACTCAATCCTCAATCGTCAATCCTCAATCCCCAATCCTCAATCTTCAATCCTCAATTCTCAATCCTCAATCCTCAATCCTCAATATTCAACACACAACCCTCAACCGTCAATCCTCAACACTCAACCATCAATCCTCAATTCTCAATACTCAATAGAATATCCTGAATTCTCATGGTTCAATGCGCAATCCACAAAATTCAATAATCAAGTCTCAATCCTCAAACATCAATTCTCAACACTCAATCCTCAATACTCAGTCCTCTCTCTTCAATCCTCCATCCTCAATCCTCAACCCTCAATCCTCAGTCATCAATACTCAATCTTCAATACTCAATCCTCAATCCTCAATCATCAACCCTCAATCTTCAATCCTCAACCCTCAATCCTCATTTCTCAAACCTCAATCCTCAACTCTCAGCCCTCATCCTCAATTCTCAATCCTCAATCCTCAATACCCAATCCTCAATCTTCAATCCTCAATCCTCAATCCTCAATCCTCAATCCTCAATCCTCAATCCTCAATCCACAGACCTCAAACAGCAATGCTCAACCCTCAGTCCTCGTCCTCAGTCCACAATCGTCAATCCTCAATCCTCAATCTTCAATCATCAATATTCAATCTTCAGTTCTCAATCCTCAATCCTCAATCCTCAATCCTCAATCCTCAATGTTCAATCCCCTATACCCAAACCTCAATCTTCAATCCTCAATCCTCAACCCTCAATCCTCAATCCTCAATCCTCAACCTTCAATCCTCAATACTCAATCTTCAACCCTCAATCCTCAATCCTCAATCCTCAATCCTGATTCTTCAGTCCTCAGTCCTCAATCTTCAATCCTCAATACTCAACCTTCAATAATCAATCCTCAATTCTCAATCCTCAATACTCAATCCTCAATCGTCAATCCTCAATCCCCAATTCTCAATCTTCAGTCCACAATCCTCAATCCTCAATCCTCAACCGTCAATCTTCAATACTCAATACTCAATCTTCAATCCTCAATCCTCAATCCTCAAACCTCAAGCATGAATACTCAACCCCCAGTCCTCGTCCTCAATCCACAACCCACAATCCTCGATCCTCAATCTTCAATACTCAACCCTCAATCCTCAATGCTCAATCCTCAATACCCAATCCTCAATCTTCAACCCTCAATCCACAATCCTCAATCCCCAATTCTCAATCCTCAATCCTCATTCCACAAACCTCAATCCTGAATCGTCAATCCTGAATCCTCAATCTTCAGCCCACAGTCCTCAACTATCAGTTGTCAATCCTCAATCCTCAATAGAATATCCTCACTTCACAGGATTCAATACTCAATACTCAACCTGCAATCTTCAAATCTCTATACACAAACATCAATTCTCGTCACTCAACCCTCAATACTCAGTCCCCAATCCTCAATCTTCAACCCTCAATCCTCAATCCTCAATCCTCAATCCTCAATCCTCAATCTTCAATCCTCAATACTCAATCCTCAATCCTCAATCCTCAATCCTCAATCCTCAATCTTCAATCCTCATTACTCAATATTCAATCCTCAATCCTCAATCCTCAATCCTCAATCCTCAATCCTCAATCCTCAATCCTCAATCTTCAATCATCCATACTCAAACTGCAATCCTCAATCCTCAGTCCTCACACCTCAATCGTCATTCTTCGACCCTCAATACCGAATCCTCAATCTTCAATCCTCAATCCTCAATTCTCAATACTCATTCTTCAGTCCCCAATACGCAATCTTCAATCTTCAATCCTCAATCCTTAATCCTCAATTCTCCATCCTCAATCCTCAATCCTCAGACATCAAACATCAATACTCAACCCTCAATCCTCGTCCTCAATCCACATCCCTCAATCCTCGATCCTCAAACTTCAATCATCAATATTCAATCTCCAATCCTAGATCCTCAATCCCCAATCCTCAATCCTTAATACTCAATCTTCAATCCTCAGACTTCAAACATAAATACTCAACCCTCAGACCTCGTCCTCAATCCACAACACTCAATACTCAATCCTCAATATTCAATCATTAACATTCAATCTGCAATCCTTAATCCTCAATCCCCAACCCTCAATCCTCAATGTTCAATCCTCAATACCCAATCCTCAGTCTTGAATCCTCAATCCCCAATCCTCAATCCTCAATCCTCAGACCTCAAACCTCAATCCTGAATCCTCAATCCTGAATCCTCAATCCTGAATCCTCAACCTTCAGCCCTGAGTCCTCAACAATCAGTTGTCAATCCTGAATCCTGAATAGAATATCCTCAATTCACAGCTTTCAATACTCAATACTCAATCTGCAATCTTCAGATTTCTATCCACAAACATCAATTCTCATCACTCAACCCTCAATACTCAGTCCCTAATCATCAATCTTCAATCCTCAACCCTCAATCCTCAATCCTCAATCCTCAACCTTAATCTTCTATCCTCAATACTCAATCTTCAATCCTCAATACTCAGTCTTCAATCATCAATCCTCAATCCTCAATCCACAATCCTCTATACTCAACCGTCAATCTTCAATCCTCAATACTCAATCTCCAATCCTCAATACTCAATCCTCAATCCTCAATCTTCATTCTTCAATCGTCAATAACCAATCCTCAATCTTCAATCCTCAATCCTCAATCCTCAATCCTCAATCCTCAATCCTCAGTCCTCAAAC